>NC_134460.1:108663610-108769723 GCF_047948215.1 Lycorma delicatula | reverse complement strand
AATAATAATAATAATAATAATAATAATAATAATAATAATAATAATAATAATAATAATAATAATAATAATAATAATAATAATAATAATAATAATAATAATAATAATAATAATAATAATAATAATAATAATAATAATAATAATAATAATAATAATAATAATAATAATAATAATAATAATAATAATAATAATAATAATAATAATAATAATAATAATAATAATAATAATAATAATAATAATAATAATAATAATAATAATAATAATAATAATAATAATAATAATAATAATAATAATAATAATAATAATAATAATAATAATAATAATAATAATAATAATAATAATAATAATAATAATAATAATAATAATAATAATAATAATAATAATAATAATAATAATAATAATAATAATAATAATAATAATAATAATAATAATAATAATAATAATAATAATAATAATAATAATAATAATAATAATAATAATAATAATAATAATAATAATAATAATAATAATAATAATAATAATAATAATAATAATAATAATAATAATAATAATAATAATAATAATAATAATAATAATAATAATAATAATATTATTATATTAAATAATATTGGAACATACAACATGGAACATACAACATCTACGTGGAACATACAACATCTATGTTCCACGTCCAGGGCGGCAACAGCTGTACCTTTGTACATCACATATAGCTGGCTAACGGGGTTCCGAGTAAATTCCTCGGTTATGCATTGTTAAGTTTGACCTGGTTCCAACTTCGGGTCACTAAACGGACTGGATTTTTGGCTACCTGCAGGAAATGGAGTAACATATGATTTTGGAAATGGATTCATACCATTCTTAGAGCTGGCGATGTGGCGGCCAGGGTCAATGTTATTGCAGGTGTAACGGAGACCCTTCCGTTGTCCACATGCCCCCTGCGATGGCAAGCATGTAGTTAAGGTGCCCATGTTCGGAGCATGGGAGCCCTGAAAGCTTCGGTGTGTAGGGGCCTGGAGTCAGTGCAGAGACTGCGCATCCGCTCTCTGCCAGGACATATGCCGGTTCCACCGGAGTACCGGATAGGACCTCCAAGGTTAGTAGCCCTGGAGTGGGGGTGTACCCCGGCGGCTAGCCTTGCTACAGAAGGGATCCACTGTTCATGAATTTTTCTGAACAAACTAACGTGGCAGAGGGTGCACGTAAACACCCTCGTTTAGAAACCGCCGATTCGCCACAAGCGAAGAGGAAAAAAAGCAAGGAGAGTGATAAGTTAAGAAAAGATGCTGATAAAATCAGTAAAGATTTAAGAAAAGCTTTGTTTGGAAATAATTTTCCCAAACCAAGATTTTTGATCATTACAAAAGAGAATGGTAACTTCCAAAAGGTAAGTCCATTCTTAATTGCTAGAGAGATTACAAATTGTGCTGGTGGTCCTGTCAAGGATATTCGTAAAACTTTTAATGGATTGCATGTCGAAACCATCAACGACATGCAAAGCCAGAAAGTTTTGGCGTTGAAGAAGATCGGTGAATATGCGGTTTCGGTCCAACCGCATAGTACACTTAATTCATCTAGAGGAGTTGTTGTTTGCCGTGATCTTCTTAACTGTACTGAAGAAGAAATAGTGCAGGAAATGTCTAGTCAGGGAGTGACACATTGTCGCAGACTTTCTATGAGACGAAATGGTGAGATTCTTCCTTCGGCCTCTCATGTATTGACATTCAATAGGCCAAGTCTTCCTGAAAAGGTACGAGCTGGCATCCATCGGCTTGATGTACGGGCATTTATTCCGCAGCCGATGAGATGTTTTAGATGTCAACGTTTCGGACACACTGCCGCTAGGTGTGAAGCGCAGGAAATTTGTATATGCGGAATGAAGATACATGAGGGTGATCCATGTAAAGACCCTCCAGTCTGCATTAATTGTAAAGGGCACCATAACTGTCGATCCAGGAACTGCCCAGTATACAAATCAGAAACAGCCATTCAGGAGGTTAAAACGCTTCAAAAAGTCAGCTACCCTGAAGCGAAGAAGATTGTAAACCTACGTACACCTAGACCATCGACTTCATACGCAGAAGCAGCTGCTGCTCCCCCCACACCTAAAATCAACGTGGAGCAGTTGCTTAATACGATGGCGCCAAGTCTCGCGACAATAATAGAAAGAATCATTGATTCCAAGATCGAGTCGACTCATCAGATACAACAAAGTAAACATGAGAAGGCTCAATCCCGGACTGACGTCGCCGACAGAAGACCCGTACCAGCGCAGTTTAAAAAACCGGCAAAATCCTCGATTATAACTCCAGCAATAGACGTAATGAAGAAAAATCTTGATTTATCCGAGAAAGATCTAAAGATAACCCCGACGACGAGTCATATAGCTAAGGATACTGTGACAAGAGTACAGGAAAAATCTGCGTCAACCAAAATGGAGGTGCAAGTAACTATCGGAAAAGCACCAGACACAGACGATATTAAAACTGTACCTACAGAGGCCCCAAAAGCTCAGAGAACAACTGTGGCGAGAGCATCTGTATCAGCCGGCCCAAGCACAGCCTTAGACATTGAATCGAGTTCATCAGCCGCCGAAAGTGCATCGATTGCAAGTTTAGACTCAATTGCAACGATGCTCACAGCACCATTGAAGCTTTCATCACCAGATGTAAGCCGGCGAACGTCATTGGCGTCAGAAAGAGAAGACGATGCCATGTCCGAAGCCTCAGACACTCTGTCGTCGGAAGTTGAGGCCGTTCGCAGAATGGAAAAGCGGTGTAAAAAAGGTTGGCCGAAAGGAAAGCCTAGAAAGTAATATTCTGGATTCGAAGTTAGGAGAACATAAATTTTTGAACATTTTTGATTCATAGAAATGTGAATAATTGAACCTTTTTTTTTTGTTTTTTTTTGAAGTGGGATGGGGCTAATGACCAAAGTAGTCGATGCCCCTAAAAACCTCAAAAAAAAAAAAAAAAAAAAAAAAATAATAATAATAATAATAATAATAATAATAATAATAATAATAATAATAATAATAATAATAATAATAATAATAATAATAATAATAATAATAATAATAATAATAATAATAATAATAATAATAATAATAATAATAATAATAATAATAATAATAATAATAATAATAATAATAATAATAATAATAATAATAATAATAATAATAATAATAATAATAATAATAATAATAATAATAATAATAATAATAATAATAATAATAATAATAATAATAATAATAATAATAATAATAATAATAATAATAATAATAATAATAATAATAATAATAATAATAATAATAATAATAATAATAATAATAATAATAATAATAATAATAATAATAATAATAATAATAATAATAATAATAATAATAATAATAATAATAATAATAATAATAATAATAATAATAATAATAATAATAATAATAATAATAATAATAATAATAATAATAATAATAATAATAATAATAATAATAATAATAATAATAATAATAATAATAATAATAATAATAATAATAATAATAATAATAATAATAATAATAATAATAATAATAATAATAATAATAATAATAATAATAATAATAATAATAATAATAATAATAATAATAATAATAATAATAATAATAATAATAATAATAATAATAATAATAATAATAATAATAATAATAATAATAATAATAATAATAATAATAATAATAATAATAATAATAATAATAATAATAATAATAATAATAATAATAATAATAATAATAATAATAATAATAATAATAATAATAATAATAATAATAATAATAATAATAATAATAATAATAATAATAATAATAATAATAATAATAATAATAATAATAATAATAATAATAATAATAATAATAATAATAATAATAATAATAATAATAATAATAATAATAATAATAATAATAATAATAATAATAATAATAATAATAATAATAATAATAATAATAATAATAATAATAATAATAATAATAATAATAATAATAATAATAATAATAATAATAATAATAATAATAATAATAATAATAATAATAATAATAATAATAATAATAATAATAATAATAATAATAATAATGCCCTGAGGTAGATAATCCCCACGTCCGGAACACAACATCTATGTTCCACGTCCAGGGCGGCAACAGCTGTACTTTTGTACATCACATATAGCTGGCTAACGGGGTTCCGAGTAAATTCCTCGGTTATGCATTGTTGAGTTTGACCTGGTTCCAACTTCAGGTCACTAAACGGACTGGATTTTTGGCTACCTGCAGGAAATTGAGTAACATATGATTTTGGAAATGGATTCATACCATTCTTAGAGCTGGCGATGTGGCGGCCAGGGTCAATGTTATTGCAGGTGTAACGGAGACCCTTCCGTTGTCCACATGCCCCCTGCGATGGCAAGCATGTAGTTAAGGTGCCCATGTTCGGAGCATGGGAGCCCTGAAAGCTTCGGTGTGTAGGGGCCTGGAGTCAGTGCAGAGACTGCGCATCCGCTCTCTGCCAGGACATATGCCGGTTCCACCGGAGTACCGGATAGGACCTCCAAGGTTAGTAGCCCTGGAGTGGGGGTGTACCCCGGCGGCTAGCCTTGCTACAGAAGGGATCCACTGTTCATGAATTTTTCTGAACAAACTAACGTGGCAGAGGGTGCACGTAAACACCCTCGTTTAGAAACCGCCGATTCGCCACAAGCGAAGCGGAAAAAAAGTAAGGAGAGTGATAGAATTAGAAAAGATGCTGATAAAATCAGTAAAGATTTGAGAAAAGCCTTGTTTGGTAATAATGTTCCCAAACCAAGATTTTTGGTCATTACAAAAGAGAATGGTAACTTCCAAAAGGTAAGTCCATTCTTAATTGCTAGAGAGATTACAAATTGTGCTGGTGGTCCTGTCAAGGATATCCGTAAGACGTTTAACGGATTACATGTCGAAACTATAAACGACATGCAAAGTCAGAAAGTCCAGGCGTTGAAGAAGATCGGTGAATTTGCGGTTACTGTCCAACCGCATAGTACACTTAATTCATCTAGAGGAGTTGTTGTTTGCCGTGATCTTCTTAACTGTACTGAAGAAGAAATAGTGCAGGAAATGTCTAGTCAGGGAGTGACACATTGTCGCAGACTTTCTATGAGACGAAACGGTGAGATTCTTCCTTCGGCCTCTCATGTATTGACATTCAATAGGCCAAGTCTTCCTGAAAAGGTACGAGCTGGCATCCATCGGCTTGATGTACGGGCATTTATTCCGCAGCCGATGAGATGTTTTAGATGTCAACGTTTCGGACACACTGCCGCTAGATGTGAAGCGCAGGAAATTTGTATATGCGGAATGAAGATTCATGAGGGTGATCCATGTAAAGACCCTCCAGTCTGCATTAACTGTAAAGGGCACCATAACTGTCGATCCAGGAACTGCCCAGTATACAAATCAGAAACAGCCATTCAGGAGGTTAAAACGCTTCAAAAAGTCAGCTACCCTGAAGCGAAGAAGATTGTTAACCTACGTACACCTAGACCATCGACTTCATACGCAGAAGCAGCTGCTGCTCCCCCCACACCTAAAATAAACGTGGAGCAGTTGCTTAATACGATGGCGCCAAGTCTCGCGACAATAATAGAAAGAATCATTGATTCCAAGATCGAGTCTACTCAACAGATACAACAAAGTAAACATGAGAAGGCTCAATCCCGGACTGACGTCGCCGACAGAAGACCCGCACCAGCGCAGTTTAAAAAACCAGCGAAATCCTCGATTATAACTCCAGCAATAGACGTAATGAAGAAAAATCTTGATCTATCCAACAAAGATCTAAAGATCACCCCGACGACGAGTCATATAGCTAAGGATACTGTGACAAGAGTACAGGAAAAATCTGCGTCAACCAAAATGGAGGTGCAAGTAACTATCGAAAAAGCACCAGACACAGACGATATTAAAACCGTACCTACAGAGGCCCCAAAAGCTCAGAGAACAACTGTGGCGAGAGCATCTGTATCAGCCGGCCCAAGCACAGCCTTAGATATCGAATCGAGTTCATCAGCCGCCGAAAGTGCATCGGTTGCAAGTTTAGACTCAATTGCAACGATGCTCACAGCACCATTGAAGCTTTCATCACCAGATGTAAGCCGGCGAACGTCATTGGCGTCAGAAAGAGAAGACGAAGCCATGTCCGAAGCCTCAGACACTCTGTCGTCGGAAGTTGAGGCCGTTCGCAGGATGGAAAAGCGGTGTAAAAAAGGTTGGCCGAAAGGAAAGCCTAGGCGGTAATTTGTGGTTTTTAAATTAGAAGATTGAAATTTTGCTCACTTATTTTCTTCATGGAAATATGAATTAAAGAACCTTTTTTTTTATTTTTTTTTGAAGTGGGATGGGGCTAATGACCAAAGTAGTCGATGCCCCTAAAAACCTCAAAAAAAAAAAAAAAAAAAAAATAATAATAATAATAATAATAATAATAATAATAATAATAATAATAATAATAATAATAATAATAATAATAATAATAATAATAATAATAATAATAATAATAATAATAATAATAATAATAATAATAATAATAATAATAATAATAATAATAATGCCCTGAGGTAGATAATCCCCACGTCCGGAACACAACATCTATGTTCCACGTCCAGGGCGGCAACAGCTGTACCTTTGTACATCACATATAGCTGGCTAACGGGGTTCCGAGTAAATTCCTCGGTTATGCATTGTTAAGTTTGACCTGGTTCCAACTTCAGGTCACTAAACGGACTGGATCTATGGCTACCTGCAGGAAATGGAGTAATATATGATTTTGGAAATGGATTCATACCATTCTTAGAGCTGGCGATGTGGCGGCCAGGGTCAATGTTATTGCAGGTGTAACGGAGACCCTTCCGTTGTCCACATGCCCCCTGCGATGGCAAGCATGTAGCAATGGTGCCCATGTATGTCGGTGCATGGGAGCTCTGAAAGCTTCGGTGAGTAGGAGCCTGGAGTCAGTGCAGAGACTGCGCATCCGCTCTCTGCCAGGACATATGCCGGTTCCACCGGAGTACCGGATAGGACCTCCAAGGTTAGTAGCCCTGGAGTGGGGGTGTACCCCGGCGGCTAGCCTTGCTACAGAAGGGATCAATGTTCATGAATTTTCCTGAACAAACTCACGTGGCAGAGGGTGCACGTAAACACCCTCGTTTAGAAACCGCCGATTCGCCACAAGCGAAGCGGAAAAAAAGTAAAGAGAGTGATAGAATTAGAAAAGATGCTGATAAAATCAGTAAAGATTTGAGAAAAGCTTTGTTTGGTAATAATGTTCCCAAACCAAGATTTTTGGTCATTACAAAAGAGAATGGTAACTTCCAAAAGGTAAGTCCATTCTTAATTGCTAGAGAGATTACAAATTGTGCTGGTGGTCCTGTCAAGGATATCCGTAAGACGTTTAACGGATTACATGTCGAAACTATAAACGACATGCAAAGTCAGAAAGTCCAGGCGTTGAAGAAGATCGGTGAATTTGCGGTTACTGTCCAACCGCATAGTACACTCAATTCATCTAGAGGAGTTGTTGTTTGCCGTGATCTTCTTAACTGTACTGAAGAAGAAATAGTGCAGGAAATGTCTAGTCAGGGAGTGACACATTGTCGCAGACTTTCTATGAGACGAAATGGTGAGATTCTTCCTTCGGCCTCTCATGTATTGACATTCAATAGGCCAAGTCTTCCTGAAAAGGTACGAGCTGGCATCCATCGGCTTGATGTACGGGCATTTATTCCGCAGCCGATGAGATGTTTTAGGTGTCAACATTTCGGACACACTGCCGCTAGATGTGAAGCGCAGGAAATTTGTATATGCGGATTGAAGATACATGAGGGTGATCCATGTAAAGACCCTCCAGTCTGCATTAATTGTAAAGGGCACCATAACTGTCGATCCAGGAACTGCCCAGTATACAAATCAGAAACAGCCATTCAGGAGGTTAAAACGCTTCAAAAAGTCAGCTACCCTGAAGCGAAGAAGATTGTTAACCTACGTACACCTAGACCATCGACTTCATACGCAGAAGCAGCTGCTGCTCCCCCCACACCTAAAATCAACGTGGAGCAGTTGCTTAATACGATGGCGCCAAGTCTCGCGACAATAATAGAAAGAATCATTGATTCCAAGATCGAGTCTGCTCAACAGATACAACAAAGTAAACATGAGAAGGCTCAATCCCGGACTGACGTCGCCGACAGAAGACCCGCACCAGCGCAGTTTAAAAAACCGGCAAAATCCTCGATTATATCTCCAGCAATAGACGTAATGAAGAAAAATCTTGATCTATCCAACAAAGATCTAAAGATCACCCCGACGACGAGTCATATAGTTAAGGATACTGTGACAAGAGTACAGGAAAAATCTGCGTCAACCAAAATGGAGGTGCAAGTAACTATCGAAAAAGCACCAGACACAGACGATATTAAAACCGTACCTACAGAGGCCCCAAAAGCTCAGAGAACAACTGTGGCGAGAGCATCTGTATCAGCCGGCCCAAGCACAGCCTTAGATATCGAATCGAGTTCATCAGCCGCCGAAAGTGCATCGGTTGCAAGTTTAGACTCAATTGCAACGATGCTCACAGCACCATTGAAGCTTTCATCACCTGATGTAAGCCGGCGAACGTCATTGGCGTCGGAAAGAGAAGACGAAGCCATGTCCGAAGCCTCAGACACTCTGTCGTCGGAAGTTGAGGCCGTTCGCAGGATGGAAAAGCGGTGTAAAAAAGGTTGGCCGAAAGGAAAGCCTAGGCGGTAATTTGTGGATTTTAAATTAGAAGATTGAAATTTTGTTCACTTATTTTCATCATGGAAATATGAATTAAAGAACCTTTTTTTTTATTTTTTTTTGAAGTGGGATGGGGCTAATGACCAAAGTAGTCGATGCCCCTAAAAACCTCAAAAAAAAAAAAAAAAAAAAATAATAATAATAATAATAATAATAATAATAATAATAATAATAATAATAATAATAATAATAATAATAATAATAATAATAATAATAATAATAATAATAATAATAATAATAATAATAATAATAATAATAATAATAATAATAATAATAATAATAATAATAATAATAATAATAATAATAATAATAATAATAATAATAATAATAATAATAATAATAATAATAATAATAATAATAATAATAATAATAATAATAATAATAATAATAATAATAATAATAATAATAATAATAATAATAATAATAATAATAATAATAATAATAATAATAATAATAATAATAATAATAATAATAATAATAATAATAATAATAATAATAATAATAATAATAATAATAATAATAATAATAATAATAATAATAATAATAATAATAATAATAATAATAATAATAATAATAATAATAATAATAATAATAATAATAATAATAATAATAATAATAATAATAATAATAATAATAATAATAATAATAATAATAATAATAATAATAATAATAATAATAATAATAATAATAATAATAATAATAATAATAATAATAATAATAATAATAATAATAATAATAATAATAATAATAATAATAATAATAATAATAATAATAATAATAATAATAATAATAATAATAATAATAATAATAATAATAATAATAATAATAATAATAATAATAATAATAATAATAATAATAATAATAATAATAATAATAATAATAATAATAATAATAATAATAATAATAATAATAATAATAATAATAATAATAATAATAATAATAATAATAATAATAATAATAATAATAATAATAATAATAATAATAATAATAATAATAATAATAATAATAATAATAATAATAATAATAATAATAATAATAATAATAATAATAATAATAATAATAATAATAATAATAATAATAATAATAATAATAATAATAATAATAATAATAATAATAATAATAATAATAATAATAATAATAATAATAATAATAATAATAATAATAATAATAATAATAATAATAATAATAATAATAATAATAATAATAATAATAATAATAATAATAATAATAATAATAATAATAATAATAATAATAATAATAATAATAATAATAATAATAATAATAATAATAATAATAATAATAATAATAATAATAATAATAATAATAATAATAATAATAATAATAATAATAATAATAATAATAATAATAATAATAATAATAATAATAATAATAATAATAATAATAATAATAATAATAATAATAATAATAATAATAATAATAATAATAATAATAATAATAATAATAATAATAATAATAATAATAATAATAATAATAATAATAATAATAATAATAATAATAATAATAATAATAATAATAATAATAATAATAATAATAATAATAATAATAATAATAATAATAATAATAATAATAATAATAATAATAATAATAATAATAATAATAATAATAATAATAATAATAATAATAATAATAATAATAATAATAATAATAATAATAATAATAATAATAATAATAATAATAATAATAATAATAATAATAATAATAATAATAATAATAATAATAATAATAATAATAATAATAATAATAATAATAATAATAATAATAATAATAATAATAATAATAATAATAATAATAATAATAATAATAATAATAATAATAATAATAATAATAATAATAATAATAATAATAATAATAATAATAATAATAATAATAATAATAATAATAATAATAATAATAATAATAATAATAATAATAATAATAATAATAATAATAATAATAATAATAATAATAATAATAATAATAATAATAATAATAATAATAATAATAATAATAATAATAATAATAATAATAATAATAATAATAATAATAATAATAATAATAATAATAATAATAATAATAATAATAATAATAATAATAATAATAATAATAATAATAATAATAATAATAATAATAATAATAATAATAATAATAATAATAATAATAATAATAATAATAATAATAATAATAATAATAATAATAATAATAATAATAATAATAATAATAATAATAATAATAATAATAATAATAATAATAATAATAATAATAATAATAATAATAATAATAATAATAATAATAATAATAATAATAATAATAATAATAATAATAATAATAATAATAATAATAATAATAATAATAATAATGCCCTGAGGTAGATAATCCCCACGTCCGGAACACAACATCTATGTTCCACGTCCAGGGCGGCAACAGCTGTACCTTTGTACATCACATATAGCTGGCTAACGGGGTTCCGAGTAAATTCCTCGGTTATGCATTGTTAAGTTTGACCTGGTTCCAACTTCAGGTCACTAAACGGACTGGATTTTTGGCTACCTGCAGGAAATGGAGTAACATATGATTTTGGATATGGATTCATACCATTCTTAGAGCTGGCGATGTGGCGGCCAGGGTCAATGTTATTGCAGGTGTAACGGAGACCCTTCCGTTGTCCACATGCCCCCTGCGATGGCAAGCATGTAGCAATGGTGCCCATGTATGTCGGTGCATGGGAGCTCTGAAAGCTTCGGTGAGTAGGAGCCTGGAGTCAGTGCAGAGACTGCGCATCCGCTCTCTGCCAGGACATATGCCGGTTCCACCGGAGTACCGGATAGGACCTCCAAGGTTAGTAGCCCTGGAGTGGGGGTGTACCCCGGCGGCTAGCCTTGCTACAGAAGGGATCAATGTTCATGAATTTTCCTGAACAAACTCACGTGGCAGAGGGTGCACGTAAACACCCTCGTTTAGAAACCGCCGATTCGCCACAAGCGAAGCGGAAAAAAAGCAAGGAGAGTGATAAGATTAGAAAAGATGCTGATAAAATCACTAAAGATTTGAGAAAAGCTTTGTTTGGTAATAATGTTCCCAAACCAAGATTTTTGGTCATTACAAAAGAGAATGGTAACTTCCAAAAGGTAAGTCCATTCTTAATTGCTAGAGAGATTACAAATTGTGCTGGTGGTCCTGTCAAGGATATCCGTAAGACGTTTAACGGATTACATGTCGAAACTATAAACGACATGCAAAGTCAGAAAGTCCAGGCGTTAAAGAAGATCGGTGAATTTGCGGTTACTGTCCAACCGCATAGTACACTCAATTCATCTAGAGGAGTTGTTGTTTGCCGTGATCTTCTTAACTGTACTGAAGAAGAAATAGTGCAGGAAATGTCTAGTCAGGGAGTGACACATTGTCGCAGACTTTCTATGAGACGAAATGGTGAGATTCTTCCTTCGGCCTCTCATGTATTGACATTCAATAGGCCAAGTCTTCCTGAAAAGGTACGAGCTGGCATCCATCGGCTTGATGTACGGGCATTTATTCCGCAGCCGATGAGATGTTTTAGATGTCAACGTTTCGGACACACTGCCGCTAGATGTGAAGCGCAGGAAATTTGTATATGCGGAATGAAGATTCATGAGGGTGATCCATGTAAAGACCCTCCAGTCTGCATTAACTGTAAAGGGCACCATAACTGTCGATCCAGGAACTGCCCAGTATACAAATCAGAAACAGCCATTCAGGAGGTTAAAACGCTTCAAAAAGTCAGCTACCCTGAAGCGAAGAAGATTGTAAACCTGCGTACACCTAGACCATCGACGTCATACGCAGAAGCAGCTGCTGCTCCCCCCACACCTAAAATCAACGTGGAGCAGTTGCTTAATACGATGGCACCAAGTCTCGCGACAGTGATAGAAAGAATCATTGATTCCAAGATCGAGTCGACTCATCAGATACAACAAAGTAAACATGAGAAGGCTCAATCCCGGACTGACGTCGCCGACAGAAGACCCGTACCAGCGCAGTTTAAAAAACCGGCAAAATCATCAATTATAACTCCAGCAATAGACATAATGAAGAAAAATCTTGATTTATCCAACAAAGATCTAAAGATCACCCCGATGACGAGTCATATAGCTAAGGACACTGTGACAAGAGTACAGGAAAAATCTGCGTCAACCAAAATGGAGGTGCAAGTAACTATCGAAAAAGCACCAGACACAGACGATATTAAAACCGTACCTACAGAGGCCCCAAAAGCTCAGAGAACAACTGTGGCGAGAGCATCTGTATCAGCCGGCCCAAGCACAGCCTTAGATATCGAATCGAGTTCATCAGCCGCCGAAAGTGCATCGGTTGCAAGTTTAGACTCAATTGCAACGATGCTCACAGCACCATTGAAGCTTTCATCACCTGATGTAAGCCGGCGAACGTCATTGGCGTCAGAAAGAGAAGACGAAGCCATGTCCGAAGCCTCAGACACTCTGTCGTCGGAAGTTGAGGCCGTTCGCAGGATGGAAAAGCGGTGTAAAAAAGGTTGGCCGAAAGGAAAACCTAGGCGGTAATTTGTGGATTCGAAGTTAGGAGAACATAAATTTTTGAACATTTTTGATTCATAGAAATGTGAATAATTGAACCTTTTTTTTATTTTTTTTTGAAGTGGGATGGGGCTAATGACCAAAGTAGTCGATGCCCCTAAAAACCTCAAAAAAAAAAAAAAAAAAAAAAATAATAATAATAATAATAATAATAATAATAATAATAATAATAATAATAATAATAATAATAATAATAATAATAATAATAATAATAATAATAATAATAATAATAATAATAATAATAATAATAATAATAATAATAATAATAATAATAATAATAATAATAATAATAATAATAATAATAATAATAATAATAATAATAATAATAATAATAATAATAATAATAATAATAATAATAATAATAATAATAATAATAATAATAATAATAATAATAATAATAATAATAATAATAATAATAATAATAATAATAATAATAATAATAATAATAATAATAATAATAATAATAATAATAATAATAATAATAATAATAATAATAATAATAATAATAATAATAATAATAATAATAATAATAATAATAATAATAATAATAATAATAATAATAATAATAATAATAATAATAATAATAATAATAATAATAATAATAATAATAATAATAATAATAATAATAATAATAATAATAATAATAATAATAATAATAATAATAATAATAATAATAATAATAATAATAATAATAATAATAATAATAATAATAATAATAATAATAATAATAATAATAATAATAATAATAATAATAATAATAATAATAATAATAATAATAATAATAATAATAATAATAATAATAATAATAATAATAATAATAATAATAATAATAATAATAATAATAATAATAATAATAATAATAATAATAATAATAATAATAATAATAATAATAATAATAATAATAATAATAATAATAATAATAATAATAATAATAATAATAATAATAATAATAATAATAATAATAATAATAATAATAATAATAATAATAATAATAATAATAATAATAATAATAATAATAATAATAATAATAATAATAATAATAATAATAATAATAATAATAATAATAATAATAATAATAATAATAATAATAATAATAATAATAATAATAATAATAATAATAATAATAATAATAATAATAATAATAATAATAATAATAATAATAATAATAATAATAATAATAATAATAATAATAATAATAATAATAATAATAATAATAATAATAATAATAATAATAATAATAATAATAATAATAATAATAATAATAATAATAATAATAATAATAATAATAATAATAATAATAATAATAATAATAATAATAATAATAATAATAATAATAATAATAATAATAATAATAATAATAATAATAATAATAATAATAATAATAATAATAATAATAATAATAATAATAATAATAATAATAATAATAATAATAATAATAATAATAATAATAATAATAATAATAATAATAATAATAATAATAATAATAATAATAATAATAATAATAATAATAATAATAATAATAATAATAATAATAATAATAATAATAATAATAATAATAATAATAATAATAATAATAATAATAATAATAATAATAATAATAATAATAATAATAATAATAATAATAATAATAATAATAATAATAATAATAATAATAATAATAATAATAATAATAATAATAATAATAATAATAATAATAATAATAATAATAATAATAATAATAATAATAATAATAATAATAATAATAATAATAATAATAATAATAATAATAATAATAATAATAATAATAATAATAATAATAATAATAATAATAATAATAATAATAATAATAATAATAATAATAATAATAATAATAATAATAATAATAATAATAATAATAATAATAATAATAATAATAATAATAATAATAATAATAATAATAATAATAATAATAATAATAATAATAATAATAATAATAATAATAATAATAATAATAATAATAATAATAATAATAATAATAATAATAATAATAATAATAATAATAATAATAATAATAATAATAATAATAATAATAATAATAATAATAATAATAATAATAATAATAATAATAATAATAATAATAATAATAATAATAATAATAATAATAATAATAATAATAATAATAATAATAATAATAATAATAATAATAATAATAATAATAATGTAGATATTCCCCACGTCCGGAACACAACATCTACGTTCCACGTCCAGGGCGGTAACAGCTGTACTCAAGTACATTACATATAGCTGGCTAACGGGGTTCCGAGTGTTGTTTCTCGGATATACTTTCTTCGGTCGATTTACATCCATAGGCCGAATTACAGGACTGGACTTTACGGCCACCTGCAGATATGACATTTTTAACGATTACGGAAATGGATTTATACCGCCTTTAGAGCTGGCGATGTGGCGGCCACGGTCAAAGTTATTTGCAGGTGTAACGGAGACCTTTCGTCGTCCACATGCCCCCTGCGATGGCAAGCATGTAGTTAAGGTGCCCATGTTCGGAGCATGGGAGCCCTGAAAGCTTCGGTGTGTAGGGGCCTGGAGTCAGTGCAGAGACTGCGCATCCGCTCTCTGCCAGGACATATGCCGGTTCCACCGGAGTACCGGAACGGACCTCCAGGGTTGGTAGCCCTGGAGTGGGGGTGTACCCCGGCGGCTAGCCTTACTACAGAAGGGATTTTTTGTTCATGAATTTTCCTGAACAAATCAACGTGGCAGAGGGTGCACGTAAACACCCTCGTTTAGAACCAGCCGTTTCGCCTGAGGCAAAACGGAGGAAGAGTACGGAGAGTAAGAAGATAGAGATTGAGGCTAGAAAAAGCTTACAGAAGGCTTTTTTTAAAAGTAGTAATGTACCGAAACCTAAATATTTGGTCATTACAAAGGAGGATGGAAATTTCTCGAGGGTGAGTCCTTTTCTCATCGCTCGAGAGATAAACAAATGTGCTGGAGGCCCTGTAAAGGAAATACGGAAAACTTTTACGGGACTTCATGTAGAGACTGTTAATGATATACAGTCTCAGAAGATTTTAGGGCTGAAGAAAATTGGAGAGCTAGCGGTACGCGTTGATCCCCACGGCACGCTCAACACCTCAAGGGGTGTTGTGGTCTGTCGGGATCTTTTAAACTGTTCGGAGCAAGAGATTGTAGAGGAGCTGGCAGCACAAGGAGTAATAGAGTGCCGTCGGTTAAACATGAGAAGGAACGGTGAGGTCTTACCCTCGGCTTCTCATGTCCTTACTTTCAACCGGCCTACTTTGCCAGAAAAGATAAGAGCGGGGATTCACCGTTTGGATGTGCGGGCATTTGTCCCACAGCCGATGAGGTGCTTCAAGTGCCAACGCTTTGGCCACACCGCTCTTAGATGCGAAAGACCGCAAATATGCGTGTGCGGTGAAGAGGTGCATGAGGGAGAGCCATGTAAAGAGCCTCCTACATGCATAAACTGCAAAGGAGCGCATTCTTGTAGATCAAGGAATTGTCCTGTCTACAAAGATGAGGTAGCTGTGCAGGAAGTAAAAACCCTGCAAAAAGTCAGCTACTTCGATGCAAAAAAAATAGTTAACGCCCGTAAGCCTAGAGCAGCAACATCTTATGCTCAGGCTGCGGCTACTGTTCCTGCTCCTGCTCCGATTGCTGTAGATGAGGTACAAATTATAAATAAACTTGCTCCCACTTTGGCTAACATGATTGAGAGGATCATCGAAAACAAGATGAAACCTCTTGGCAATAAAGAACTTGTTAAGCCAAAGATAGTGATACAGCCTGCTGAAGATAAGTCGATAAAAGTGAAAGTTGCTCCTCCAGAAAAGAAAACGGACAATAAACCTGAATGTCAAGTCCGTCTCAGCGAGATCCTCGATGAAAAGAAAAAGGCGATACCTACAGAGTCTGTTATGGAGGCTCCCAAGCCTCCTGTAACTGAAGTGGCCTCTAAGCCTCAGAGGCCACAAAAAATCACACAGGGGGGGCGAGTGTCCCCCCTCCCACAGGCGGTGACCGGTGCGACCCCCGTGTTGGGGAGCGGGCAGGTTGTCGCCTCTCAATCGGCGCCTGAAACCGGCGCCGATCCATGCCCGTCGTCGTCGGCGGCTTCGGTGGTCTCCGATACGGAGACCGGAAGCCTTACAGGCGACGACCTTCTCCGCGAACACGATGCTGTTCGCAGGATGGAGAAGAAAAGGAAAAAGGGATGGCCGAAAGGAAAACCCAGGCAATAATTTAATTAAAAATTAAAAATTAGCGAGTCGATTGTACAATGGAACATCAATGGATGTTTTTCAAACATCCATGAGCTCCAACGCTTGGTACATGACGTAGACCCGATTTGTATATGTCTGCAAGAAACGCATTTCCGCCGAAATGAAAATTTTAAATTAAAAGGATTCCATATATTTCGGCGAGATCAACCGCCAAATGTAAGAGTTAGAGGTGGAGTAGCTATATTAACATCGACTAGAGCTACCACCGAAGCGGTTGTTCTAAACACCAACCTACAAGCGGTCGCCGTTAGAATGAAGCGACCGCTTAAGATCACTGTGTGCAGCATATACTTACCGAATTACGATTGGAATAAGGATGACATAGAAAGATTAATTTCCGAGCTTCCCCCACCTGTTTTACTGGTGGGTGATTTTAACGCTCATAATTCTCTCTGGGGATCGGATCGAGTAGATCCCCGTGGAAGAGAACTGGAAGGGTTCCTGATGAATTCTGATCTTATTATTTTAAATGACGGATCAGGAACCTTTTTCAATGCCAGAGATGGATCGACGTCCTGTATAGATCTTGCACTCATAAGCGGATCGATAGCACCGAGGTACAGCTTCCATGTTATAGACGATCTGCATGGAAGCGATCATTTCCCGGTGCAAATTGTAACTGATGTTACTAGAACAATATATCCCATCCCTAAAAGATGGTTATTTGAAAAGGCAGACTGGACGAGCTTCACAGCTAGAACGATGCTCCCAGAAACAACCGGAGTTATCGGAGACGATGTCGACGCCATAACAAATGCAATAATCGAGTCGGCATCGAGATATATTCCCAGAACATCTGGGAAACTTACAAAGAAACCCGTTCCATGGTGGAACGATGAAATAAGTGAAGCTATAAAAAGAAAGAAAAGGGCGTATAATGCCTTTAAGAAGCGTCCTAGTATAGAAAATCTTGTTGCCTTTAAGAAATACAGGGCGTATGCAAAACGTGTTATGATAGATTCGAAAAAACGATCCTGGCAGCAATACGTGTCATCCATTGACAAAACTACTACTGCATCAGATGTTTGGAGGAAAGTGAAGGCGATTTGTGGGCGTAATGATTTTACTCCCATAACTAGCCTTCAAGATGAAGATGAAATAAAAGATACTCCATATGAAATTGCAGAGCTGTTATCCAATCATTTCGAAAAGGCCAGCAAAACGGCCAACTACGAGGAAGGTTTTCGAACCAAAAAAGAAGAACACGAAGGTCTACTAAATTTTGGAACTGAGTATAATTACTCATATAATGTACCATTTAAAATGGAAGAATTCGCGAAGGCGTTGGAAAAATCAGGTAACACAGCTGCTGGTCCGGATGAAATCCACTATAATATGATCAGGCAGCTGAATACCACTGCAAAGTGTAGACTATTAGAACTTTATAATAAAATATGGCGGGATGGAACGTACCCGCAGCAGTGGAAAAAAGCTCATGTTGTTCCAGTACCAAAGAAAAATAAAAATTTAACAGACCCCAATAGCTACCGTCCTATTTCTTTGACGTGTGCTATGGGGAAAATATTGGAAAAAATGATTAATAATCGACTCGTCTGGGTTTTGGAAAAAGAAAACCTGATATCATCGTATCAAGCAGGTTTTCGACAATACCATTCTACCACTGATCAAATGATCAGCTTAGAGGACATTATATATAACAGCTTTATTACAAGGAAACATTGTGTCGGAGTCTTCTTTGATCTTCAGAAGGCTTTCGATATGACCTGGCGTCATGGTATAATGCTCCAGTTACATGAATGGGGCATTCGTGGCAATTTGCCTATACTGCTCAGCAACTACATGAATGACCGTACCTTCCAAGTACGCGTCAACAACGAATATTCATGTGAAAGAATCTTGGAAAATGGCATACCGCAAGGTTCGCCGTTGAGCGGTACCTTGTTTACCATTGCCATTAATAAATTGATATTAGCCATTCCAGTAGAAATCAGCAAAAGCGTCTATGTTGATGATCTGGCAATCGTATATGCCAGCAACAAGACTGCTATAGTGAGGTACAAATTGCAACGAGCGATCAATGCTCTAAACGAAGTTGCAAGGAATACAGGATTCCAATTCTCACCAGAAAAAACGTGCTGTGTACACTTTTGTAGGAAGAGAATTCCTCATCAAAGTCCTGCTCTGACAATTGATGATAATCCAATACAATATAAAGACAGCGTAAGGTATTTAGGACTAGTATTGGATAAATCCCTCACATGGGGATTACATATACAGGACTTGAGTGATAGATGCAAAAGAGCCCTAAACATTATAAAATGTTTATCGAACCTAAATTGGGGCTCAGGAAAAGAGACATTATTAAGACTGTATAAAGCATTGGTTCAATCTAAACTAGACTACGGATGTATCGTATATTCATCCGCTAGAAAGTCGCACTTAAGAAAGTTAGACGTAGTTCATAATAGCGGAATAAGATACGCAACAGGTGCTTTCCGCACGAGTCCGGCGGCTAGTCTGATGTCTGAAGCCGGAATAATGCCACTACATTATAGAAGAGAGATCCTCTTGTTAAGATATGCAGCAAATATATGGGCTTTCCCTGCCCATATAAATAATAAATTGTTTATGAATCATCCCATGGCTGCATTATACGAACGTCGTGCTACCTATTCCAGACCAGCCGGAATTAGGTACCACGAATTAAGAAGGAAATATGAAATTGCTATACCAGAGACACTAGCAATTTCTACTAGAGAAATACCGCCATGGCTCTTGCCAGCGGTAAATACAAGTTTGGATCTCTCTCAAGGAGAAATAAAAAAGAAACCAGCAGTGATCATCCAGCAGGAATTTTTAGCAACCGTCAGTAGTTACGAAGAACATATTAGAATTTATACTGACGGTTCTAAAACCGAACATGGTGTTGGATGCTCGATATATGTAAATGAAGAAGCCCACTCTTGGAGACTGCCAGATGTGGCCAGTGTCTACACGGCAGAACTCACTGCAATTCAGCAAGCTCTTCGCTACACTGAACACTATTGCGAAGAGAGAGTGCTAATATGTTCCGACTCATTAAGTGCACTTGTCGCAATTCGGAACAAGAACATTAAGGATGTCCTAATTGCAAACATCCTGTCCATTTTATACGTTCTAAAACAACGAGGACAGCGATGCGTATTTGTATGGACTCCGGGGCATGCTGGTATTACAGGTAATGAAATCGCAGACGAAGCTGCCAGAAAGGCAACAGTCTGCGATGATTTGGATGCATTTCCTGTAAGAGTGGCAGATATTAAAAACCGTCTAACAAATATAGTAAGAAACAAGTGGAACGCTGAATGGAGGAGTTTAAATACAAAATTAAATTCAGTTAAAACTTCTCCTTATAAATGGAAAAGCGACTTTAAATTGACTCGCCGTGAACAAGTAGCGGTGACCAGACTTAGAATCGGTCACACGCGATTAACAAATTTATATTTGTTAACCGGCGAAGTGAGACCAATGTGCGGTGTTTGCAATAAAACACTGACAACCAAGCATCTAATAGAAGAGTGTACCATATATGAGGACCTCAGAAAGAGGTTCTGTTTTACAAATAATATTAGTGCTGATCTGGATAATGGAAATGAAGAAAATATAGTTGCATTTTTACACGCCAGTGGACTTCTTAAAAGTCTGTAAAATGGAAGTTTAAAGCTGTGGAAAAAGATACTCTAAGTGGTAGTTATATATATATATATACATATAGAAGAAAGAGGAAAGATATGGTATTGAGAAGATTAATTATAATTTTAAGTTCATGGTCTTTTGAGAACCTATCTCAAATTTTAATATTGGGGCCCTTTACACCCCGTAAGTGTTTGTGATTGTCTTTGTCTTTCATGTTTTAATGTTTACTGTGAAGTTTGTGTTTTTAAATAAAATGTAAGGGCCCTTTACACCCTTACATATGACGATCCTGATGGAGATAAAAATTTCTTTTAAAGAAAGTGACGAGGGCTAATGACCTTAGCAGTCGATGCCCGTAAAAATTCAGTTAAAAAAAAAAATAATAATAATAATAATAATAATAATAATAATAATAATAATAATAATAATAATAATAATAATAATAATAATAATAATAATAATAATAATAATAATAATAATAATAATAATAATAATAATAATAATAATAATAATAATAATAATAATAATAATAATAATAATAATAATAATAATAATAATAATAATAATAATAATAATAATAATAATAATAATAATAATAATAATAATAATAATAATAATAATAATAATAATAATAATAATAATAATAATAATAATAATAATAATAATAATAATAATAATAATAATAATAATAATAATAATAATAATAATAATAATAATAATAATAATAATAATAATAATAATAATAATAATAATAATAATAATAATAATAATAATAATAATAATAATAATAATAATAATAATAATAATAATAATAATAATAATAATAATAATAATAATAATAATAATAATAATAATAATAATAATAATAATAATAATAATAATAATAATAATAATAATAATAATAATAATAATAATAATAATAATAATAATAATAATAATAATAATAATAATAATAATAATAATAATAATAATGCCCTGAGGTAGACGTCCGGAACACAACATCTATGTTCCACGTCCAGGGCGGCAACAGCTGTACCTTTGTACATCACATATAGCTGGCTAACGGGGTTCCGAGTAAATTCCTCGGTTATGCATTGTTGAGTTTGACCTGTTTCCAACTTCAGGTCACTAAACGGACTGGATTTTTGGCTACCTGCAGGAAATGGAGTAACATATGATTTTGGATATGGATTCATACCATTCTTAGAGCTGGCGATGTGGCGGCCAGGGTCAATGTTATTGCAGGTGTAACGGAGACCCTTCCGTTGTCCACATGCCCCCTGCGATAGCAAGCATGTAGGCAAGCATGTAGCATGCAAGCATGGTGCCCATGTATGTCGGTGCATGGGAGCTCTGAAAGCTTCGGTGAGTAGGAGCCTGGAGTCAGTGCAGAGACTGCGCATCCGCTCTCTGCCAGGACATATGCCGGTTCCACCGGAGTACCGGATCGGACCTCCAAGGTTAGTAGCCCTGGAGTGGGGGTGTACCCCGGCGGCTAGCCTTGCTACAGAAGGGATCAATGTTCATGAATTTTCCTGAACAATCTAACGTGGCAGAGGGTGCACGTAAACACCCTCGTTTAGAAACAGAAACCGCCGATTCGCCACAAGCGAAGCGGAAAAAAAGCAAGGAGTGTGATAAGTTAAGAAAAGATGCTGATAAAATCAGTAAAGATTTGAGAAAAGCTTTGTTTGGTAATAATGTTCCCAAACCAAGATTTTTGGTCATTACAAAAGAGAATGGTAACTTTCAAAAGGTAAGCCCATTCTTAATTGCTAGAGAGATTACAAATTGTGCTGGTGGTCCTGTCAAGGATATCCGTAAGACGTTTAACGGATTACATGTCGAAACTATAAACGACATGCAAAGTCAGAAAGTCCAGGCGTTGAAGAAGATCGGCGAATTTGCGGTTACTGTCCAACCGCATAGTACCCTTAATTCATCTAGAGGAGTTGTTGTTTGCCGTGATCTTCTTAACTGTACTGAAGAAGAAATAGTGCAGGAAATGTCTAGTCAGGGAGTGACACATTGTCGCAGACTTTCTATGAGACGAAATGGTGAGATTCTTCCTTCGGCCTCTCATGTACTGACATTCAATAGGCCAAGTCTTCCTGAAAAGGTACGAGCTGGCATCCATCGGCTTGATGTACGGGCATTTATTCCGCAGCCGATGAGATGTTTTAGATGTCACACTGCCGCTAGATGTGAAGCGCAGGAAATTTGTATATGCGGATCGAAGATACATGAGGGTGATCCATGTAAAGACCCTCCAGTCTGCATTAATTGTAAAGGGCACCATAACTGTCGATCCAGGAACTGCCCAATATACAAATCAGAAACAGCCATTCAGGAGGTTAAAACGCTTCAAAAAGTCAGCTACCCTGAAGCGAAGAAGATTGTTAACCTACGTACACCTAGACCATCGACTTCATACGCAGAAGCAGCTGCTGCTCCCCCCACATCTAAAATCAACGTGGAGCAGTTGCTTAATACGATGGCGCCAAGTCTCGCGACAATAATAGAAAGAATCATTGATTCCAAGATCGAGTCTACTCAACAGATACAACAAAGTAAACATGAGAAGGCTCAATCCCGGACTGACGTCGCCGACAGAAGACCCGCACCAGCGCAGTTTAAAAAACCGGCAAAATCCTCGATTATAACTCCAGCAATAGACGTAATGAAGAAAAATCTTGATTTATTCGACAAAGATCTAAAGATCACCCCGACGACGAGTCATATAGCTAAGGATACTGTGACAAGAGTACAGGAAAAATCTGCGTCAACCAAAATGGAGGTGCAAGTAACTATCGAAAAAGCACCAGACACAGACGATATTAAAACCGTACCTACAGAGGCCCCAAAAGCTCAGAGAACAACTGTGGCGAGAGCATCTGTATCAGCCGGCCCAAGCACAGCCTTAGATATCGAATCGAGTTCATCAGCCGCCGAAAGTGCATCGGTTGCAAGTTTAGACTCAATTGCAACGATGCTCACAGCACCATTGAAGCTTTCATCACCAGATGTAAGCCGGCGAACGTCATTGGCGTCAGAAAGAGAAGACGAAGCCATGTCCGAAGCCTCAGACACTCTGTCGTCGGAAGTTGAGGCCGTTCGCAGGATGGAAAAGCGGTGTAAAAAAGGTTGGCCGAAAGGAAAGCCTAGGCGGTAATTTGTGGATTTTAAATTAGAAGATTGAAATTTTGTTCACTTATTTTCATCATGGAAATATGAATTAAAGAACCTTTTTTTTTTTATTTTTTTTTGAAGTGGGATGGGGCTAATGACCAAAGTAGTCGATGCCCCTAAAAACCTCAAAAAAAAAAAAAAAAAAAAAAAAAAAAAAAAAAAATAATAATAATAATAATAATAATAATAATAATAATAATAATAATAATAATAATAATAATAATAATAATAATAATAATAATAATAATAATAATAATAATAATAATAATAATAATAATAATAATAATAATAATAATAATAATAATAATAATAATAATAATAATAATAATAATAATAATAATAATAATAATAATAATAATAATAATAATAATAATAATAATAATAATAATAATAATAATAATAATAATAATAATAATAATAATAATAATAATAATAATAATAATAATAATAATAATAATAATAATAATAATAATAATAATAATAATAATAATAATAATAATAATAATAATAATAATAATAATAATAATAATAATAATAATAATAATAATAATAATAATAATAATAATAATAATAATAATAATAATAATAATAATAATAATAATAATAATAATAATAATAATAATAATAATAATAATAATAATAATAATAATAATAATAATAATAATAATAATAATAATAATAATAATAATAATAATAATAATAATAATAATAATAATAATAATAATAATAATAATAATAATAATAATAATAATAATAATAATAATAATAATAATAATAATAATAATAATAATAATAATAATAATAATAATAATAATAATAATAATAATAATAATAATAATAATAATAATAATAATAATAATAATAATAATAATAATAATAATAATAATAATAATAATAATAATAATAATAATAATAATAATAATAATAATAATAATAATAATAATAATAATAATAATAATAATAATAATAATAATAATAATAATAATAATAATAATAATAATAATAATAATAATAATAATAATAATAATAATAATAATAATAATAATAATAATAATAATAATAATAATAATAATAATAATAATAATAATAATAATAATAATAATAATAATAATAATAATAATAATAATAATAATAATAATAATAATAATAATAATAATAATAATAATAATAATAATAATAATAATAATAATAATAATAATAATAATAATAATAATAATAATAATAATAATAATAATAATAATAATAATAATAATAATAATAATAATAATAATAATAATAATAATAATAATAATAATAATAATAATAATAATAATAATAATAATAATAATAATAATAATAATAATAATAATAATAATAATAATAATAATAATAATAATAATAATAATAATAATAATAATAATAATAATAATAATAATAATAATAATAATAATAATAATAATAATAATAATAATAATAATAATAATAATAATAATAATAATAATAATAATAATAATAATAATAATAATAATAATAATAATAATAATAATAATAATAATAATAATAATAATAATAATAATAATAATAATAATAATAATAATAATAATAATAATAATAATAATAATAATAATAATAATAATAATAATAATAATAATAATAATAATAATAATAATAATAATAATAATAATAATAATAATAATAATAATAATAATAATAATAATAATAATAATAATAATAATAATAATAATAATAATAATAATAATAATAATAATAATAATAATAATAATAATAATAATAATAATAATAATAATAATAATAATAATAATAATAATAATAATAATAATAATAATAATAATAATAATAATAATAATAATAATAATAATAATAATAATAATAATAATAATAATAATAATAATAATAATAATAATAATAATAATAATAATAATAATAATAATAATAATAATAATAATAATAATAATAATAATAATAATAATAATAATAATAATAATAATAATAATAATAATAATAATAATAATAATAATAATAATAATAATAATAATAATAATAATAATAATAATAATAATAATAATAATAATAATAATAATAATAATAATAATAATAATAATAATAATAATAATAATAATAATAATAATAATAATAATAATAATAATAATAATAATAATAATAATAATAATAATAATAATAATAATAATAATAATAATAATAATAATAATAATAATAATAATAATAATAATAATAATAATAATAATAATAATAATAATAATAATAATAATAATAATAATAATAATAATAATAATAATAATAATAATAATAATAATAATAATAATAATAATAATAATAATAATAATAATAATAATAATAATAATAATAATAATAATAATAATAATAATAATAATAATAATAATAATAATAATAATAATAATAATAATAATAATAATAATAATAATAATAATAATAATAATAATAATAATAATAATAATAATAATAATAATAATAATAATAATAATAATAATAATAATAATAATAATAATAATAATAATAATAATAATAATAATAATAATAATAATAATAATAATAATAATAATAATAATAATAATAATAATAATAATAATAATAATAATAATAATAATAATAATAATAATAATAATAATAATAATAATAATAATAATAATGCCCTTAATAATAATAATAATGCCCTGAGGTAGATAATCCCCACGTCCGGAACACAACATCTATGTTCCACGTCCAGGGCGGCAACAGCTGTACCTTTGTACATCACATATAGCTGGCTAACGGGGTTCCGAGTAAATTCCTCGGTTATGCATTGTTGAGTTTGACCTGGTTCTAACTTCAGGTCACTAAACGGACTGGATTTTTGGCTACCTGCAGGAAATGGAGTAACATATGATTTTGGAAATGGATTCATACCATTCTTAGAGCTGGCGATGTGGCGGCCAGGGTCAATGTTATTGCAGGTGTAACGGAGACCCTTCCGTTGTCCACATGCCCCCTGCGATGGCAAGCATGTAGTTAAGGTGCCCATGTTCGGAGCATGGGAGCCCTGAAAGCTTCGGTGTGTAGGGGCCTGGAGTCAGTGCAGAGACTGCGCATCCGCTCTCTGCCAGGACCTCCAAGGTTAGTAGCCCTGGAGTGGGGGTGTACCCCGGCGGCTAGCCTTGCTACAGAAGGGATCCACTGTTCATGAATTTTTCTGAACAAACTAACGTGGCAGAGGGTGCACGTAAACACCCTCGTTTAGAAACCGCCGATTCGCCACAAGCGAAGCGGAAAAAAAGTAAGGAGAGTGATAGAATTAGAAAAGATGCTGATAAAATCAGTAAAGATTTGAGAAAAGCTTTGTTTGGTAATAATGTTCCCAAACCAAGATTTTTGGTCATTACAAAAGAGAATGGTAACTTCCAAAAGGTAAGTCCATTCTTAATTGCTAGAGAGATTACAAATTGTGCTGGTGGTCCTGTCAAGGATATCCGTAAGACGTTTAACGGATTACATGTCGAAACTATAAACGACATGCAAAGTCAGAAAGTCCAGGCGTTGAAGAAGATCGGTGAATTTGCGGTTACTGTCCAACCGCATAGTACACTTAATTCATCTAGAGGAGTTGTTGTTTGCCGTGATCTTCTTAACTGTACTGAAGAAGAAATAGTGCAGGAAATGTCTAGTCAGGGAGTGACACATTGTCGCAGACTTTCTATGAGACGAAACGGTGAGATTCTTCCTTCGGCCTCTCATGTATTGACATTCAATAGGCCAAATCTTCCTGAAAAGGTACGAGCTGGCATCCATCGGCTTGATGTACGGGCATTTATTCCGCAGCCGATGAGATGTTTTAGATGTCAACGTTTCGGACACACTGCCGCTAGATGTGAAGCGCAGGAAATTTGTATATGCGGATCGAAGATTCATGAGGGTGATCCATGTAAAGACCCTCCAGTCTGCATTAACTGTAAAGGGCACCATAACTGTCGATCCAGGAACTGCCCAGTATACAAATCAGAAACAGCCATTCAGGAGGTTAAAACGCTTCAAAAAGTCAGCTACCCTGAAGCGAAGAAGATTGTAAACCAACGTACACCTAGACCATCGACTTCATACGCAGAAGCAGCTGCTGCTCCCCCCACACCTAAAATCAACGTGGAGCAGTTGCTTAATACGATGGCACCAAGTCTCGCGACAGTGATAGAAAGAATCATTGATTCCAAGATCGAGTCGACTCATCAGATACAACAAAGTAAACATGAGAAGGCTCAATCCCGGACTGACGTCGCCGACAGAAGACCCGCACCAGCGCAGTTTAAAAAACCAGCAAAATCCTCGATTATAACTCCAGCAATAGACGTAATGAAGAAAAATCTTGATCTATCCAACAAAGATCTAAAGATCACCCCGACGACGAGTCATATAGATAAGGATACTGTGACAAGAGTACAGGAAAAATCTGCGTCAACCAAAATGGAGGTGCAAGTAACTATCGGAAAAGCACCAGACACAGACGATATTAAAACCGTACCTACAGAGGCCCCAAAAGCTCAGAGAACAACTGTGGCGAGAGCATCTGTATCAGCCGGCCCAAGCACAGCCTTAGATATCGAATCGAGTTCATCAGCCGCCGAAAGTGCATCGGTTGCAAGTTTAGACTCAATTGCAACGATGCTCACAGCACCATTGAAGCTTTCATCACCTGATGTAAGCCGGCGAACGTCATTGGCGTCAGAAAGAGAAGACGATGCCATGTCCGAAGCCTCAGACACTCTGTCGTCGGAAGTTGAGGCCGTTCGCAGAATGGAAAAGCGGTGTAAAAAGGGTTGGCCGAAAGGAAAGCCTAGAAAGTGATATAATTGGACCAGAAATTATAAGGAAAAGCAAAATTTTGATCATTTTGTGAAATTTTGAACCTTTTTTTTATTTTTTTTTTGAAGTGGGACGGGGCTAATGACCAAAGTAGTCGATGCCCCTAAAAACCTCAAAAAGGTTGAAGCTTTCATCACCTGATGTAAGCCGGCGAACGTCATTGGCGTCAGAAAGAGAAGACGATGCCATGTCCGAAGCCTCAGACACTCTGTCGTCGGAAGTTGAGGCCGTTCGCAGAATGGAAAAGCGGTGTAAAAAGGGTTGGCCGAAAGGAAAGCCTAGAAAGTGATATAATTGGACCAGAAATTATAAGGAAAAGCAAAATTTTGATCATTTTGTGAAATTTTGAACCTTTTTTTTATTTTTTTTTTGAAGTGGGACGGGGCTAATGACCAAAGTAGTCGATGCCCCTAAAAACCTCAAAAGAAAAATAATAATAATAATAATAATAATAATAATAATAATAATAATAATAATAATAATAATAATAATAATAATAATAATAATAATAATAATAATAATAATAATAATAATAATAATAATAATAATAATAATAATAATAATAATAATAATAATAATAATAATAATAATAATAATAATAATAATAATAATAATAATAATAATAATAATAATAATAATAATAATAATAATAATAATAATAATAATAATAATAATAATAATAATAATAATAATAATAATAATAATAATAATAATAATAATAATAATAATAATAATAATAATAATAATAATAATAATAATAATAATAATAATAATAATAATAATAATAATAATAATAATAATAATAATAATAATAATAATAATAATAATAATAATAATAATAATAATAATAATAATAATAATAATAATAATAATAATAATAATAATAATAATAATAATAATAATAATAATAATAATAATAATAATAATAATAATAATAATAATAATAATAATAATAATAATAATAATAATAATAATAATAATAATAATAATAATAATAATAATAATAATAATAATAATAATAATAATAATAATAATAATAATAATAATAATAATAATAATAATAATAATAATAATAATAATAATAATAATAATAATAATAATAATAATAATAATAATAATAATAATAATAATAATAATAATAATAATAATAATAATAATAATAATAATAATAATAATAATAATAATAATAATAATAATAATAATAATAATAATAATAATAATAATAATAATAATAATAATAATAATAATAATAATAATAATAATAATAATAATAATAATAATAATAATAATAATAATAATAATAATAATAATAATAATAATAATAATAATAATAATAATAATAATAATAATAATAATAATAATAATAATAATAATAATAATAATAATAATAATAATAATAATAATAATAATAATAATAATAATAATAATAATAATAATAATAATAATAATAATAATAATAATAATAATAATAATAATAATAATAATAATAATAATAATAATAATAATAATAATAATGCCCTGAGGTAGATAATCCCCACGTCCGGAACACAACATCTATGTTCCACGTCCAGGGCGGCAACAGCTGTACCTTTGTACATCACATATAGCTGGCTAACGGGGTTCCGAGTAAATTCCTCGGTTATGCATTGTTAAGTTTGACCTGGTTCCAACTTCAGGTCACTAAATGGACTGGATTTTTGGCTACCTGCAGGAAATGGAGTAACTTATGATTTTGGATATGGATTCATACCATTCTTAGAGCTGGCGATGTGGCGGCCAGGGTCAATGTTATTGCAGGTGTAACGGAGACCCTTCCGTTGTCCACATGCCCCCTGCGATGGCAAGCATGTAGCAATGGTGCCCATGTATGTCGGTGCATGGGAGCTCTGAAAGCTTCGGTGAGTAGGAGCCTGGAGTCAGTGCAGAGACTGCGCATCCGCTCTCTGCCAGGACATATGCCGGTTCCACCGGAGTACCGGATAGGACCTCCAAGGTTAGTAGCCCTGGAGTGGGGGTGTACCCCGGCGGCTAGCCTTGCTACAGAAGGGATCAATGTTCATGAATTTTCCTGAACAAACTCACGTGGCAGAGGGTGCACGTAAACACCCTCGTTTAGAAACCGCCGATTCGCCACAAGCGAAGCGGAAAAAAAGTAAAGAGAGTGATAGAATTAGAAAAGATGCTGATAAAATCAGTAAAGATTTGAGAAAAGCTTTGTTTGGTAATAATCTTCCCAAACCAAGATTTTTGGTCATTACAAAAGAGAATGGTAACTTCCAAAAGGTAAGTCCATTCTTAATTGCTAGAGAGATTACAAATTGTGCTGGTGGTCCTGTCAAGGATATCCGTAAGACGTTTAACGGATTACATGTCGAAACTATAAACGACATGCAAAGTCAGAAAGTCCAGGCGTTGAAGAAGATCGGTGAATTTGCGGTTACTGTCCAACCGCATAGTACACTTAATTCATCTAGAGGAGTTGTTGTTTGCCGTGATCTTCTTAACTGTACTGAAGAAGAAATAGTGCAGGAAATGTCTAGCCAGGGAGTGACACATTGTCGCAGACTTTCTATGAGACGAAACGGTGAGATTCTTCCTTCGGCCTCTCATGTATTGACATTCAATAGGCCAAGTCTTCCTGAAAAGGTACGAGCTGGCATCCATCGGCTTGATGTACGGGCATTTATTCCGCAGCCGATGAGATGTTTTAGATGTCAACGTTTCGGACACACTGCCGCTAGATGTGAAGCGCAGGAAATTTGTATATGCGGATCGAAGATACATGAGGGTGATCCATGTAAAGACCCTCCAGTCTGCATTAATTGTAAAGGGCACCATAACTGTCGATCCAGGAACTGCCCAGTATACAAATCAGAAACAGCCATTCAGGAGGTTAAAACGCTTCAAAAAGTCAGCTACCCTGAAGCGAAGAAGATTGTTAACCTACGTACACCTAGACCATCGACTTCATACGCAGAAGCAGCTGCTGCTCCCCCCACACCTAAAATCAACGTGGAGCAGTTGCTTAATACGATGGCGCCAAGTCTCGCGACAATAATAGAAAGAATCATTGATTCCAAGATCGAGTCTACTCAACAGATACAACAAAGTAAACATGAGAAGGCTCAATCCCGGACTGACGTCGCCGACAGAAGACCCGCACCAGCGCAGTTTAAAAAACCGGCAAAATCCTCGATTATAACTCCAGCAATAGACGTAATGAAGAAAAATCTTGATCTATCCAACAAAGATCTAAAGATCACCCCGACGATGAGTCATATAGCTAAGGATACTGTGACAAGAGTACAGGAAAAATCTGCGTCAACCAAAATGGAGGTGCAAGTAACTATCGAAAAAGCACCAGACACAGACGATATTAAAACCGTACCTACAGAGGCCCCAAAAGCTCAGAGAACAACTGTGGCGAGAGCATCTGTATCAGCCGGCCCAAGCACAGCCTTAGATATCGAATCGAGTTCATCAGCCGCCGAAAGTGCATCGGTTGCAAGTTTAGACTCAATTGCAACGATGCTCACAGCACCATTGAAGCTTTCATCACCTGATGTAAGCCGGCGAACGTCATTGGCGTCAGAAAGAGAAGACGAAGCCATGTCCGAAGCCTCAGACACCCTGTCGTCGGAAGTTGAGGCCGTTCGCAGGATGGAAAAGCGGTGTAAAAAAGGTTGGCCGAAAGGAAAGCCTAGGCGGTAATTCGTGGATTCGAAGTTAGGAGAACATAAATTTTTGAACATTTTGATTCATAGAAATGTGAATAATTGAACCTTTTTTTTATTTTTTTTTTGAAGTGGGATGGGGCTAATGACCAAAGTAGTCGATGCCCCTAAAAACCTCAAAAAAAAAAAAAAAAAAAAATAATAATAATAATAATAATAATAATAATAATAATAATAATAATAATAATAATAATAATAATAATAATAATAATAATAATAATAATAATAATAATAATAATAATAATAATAATAATAATAATAATAATAATAATAATAATAATAATAATAATAATAATAATAATAATAATAATAATAATAATAATAATAATAATAATAATAATAATAATAATAATAATAATAATAATAATAATAATAATAATAATAATAATAATAATAATAATAATAATAATAATAATAATAATAATAATAATAATAATAATAATAATAATAATAATAATAATAATAATAATAATAATAATAATAATAATAATAATAATAATAATAATAATAATAATAATAATAATAATAATAATAATAATAATAATAATAATAATAATAATAATAATAATAATAATAATAATAATAATAATAATAATAATAATAATAATAATAATAATAATAATAATAATAATAATAATAATAATAATAATAATAATAATAATAATAATAATAATAATAATAATAATAATAATAATAATAATAATAATAATAATAATAATAATAATAATAATAATAATAATAATAATAATAATAATAATAATAATAATAATAATAATAATAATAATAATAATAATAATAATAATAATAATAATAATAATAATAATAATAATAATAATAATAATAATAATAATAATAATAATAATAATAATAATAATAATAATAATAATAATAATAATAATAATAATAATAATAATAATAATAATAATAATAATAATAATAATAATAATAATGCCCTGAGGTAGATAATCCCCACGTCCGGAACACAACATCTATGTTCCACGTCCAGGGCGGCAACAGCTGTACCTTTGTACATCACATATAGCTGGCTAACGGGGTTCCGAGTAAATTCCTCGGTTATGCATTGTTGAGTTTGACCTGGTTCCAACTTCAGGTCACTAAACGGAATGGATTTTTGGCTACCTGCAGGAAATGGAGTAACATATGATTTTGGAAATGGATTCATACCATTCTTAGAGCTGGCGATGTGGCGGCCAGGGTCAATGTTATTGCAGGTGTAACGGAGACCCTTCCGTTGTCCACATGCCCCCTGCGATGGCAAGCATGTAGCAATGGTGCCCATGTATGTCGGTGCATGGGAGCTCTGAAAGCTTCGGTGAGTAGGAGCCTGGAGTCAGTGCAGAGACTGCGCATCCGCTCTCTGCCAGGACATATGCCGGTTCCACCGGAGTACCGGATCGGACCTCCAAGGTTAGTAGCCCTGGAGTGGGGGTGTACCCCGGCGGCTAGCCTTGCTACAGAAGGGATCAATGTTCATGAATTTTCCTGAACAATCTAACGTGGCAGAGGGTGCACGTAAACACCCTCGTTTAGAAACCGCCGATTCGCCACAAGCGAAGCGGAAAAAAAGCAAGGAGAGTGATAAGTTAAGAAAAGATGCTGATAAAATCAGTAAAGATTTGAGAAAAGCTTTGTTTGGTAATAATGTTCCCAAACCAAGATTTTTGGTCATTACAAAAGAGAATGGTAACTTCCAAAAGGTAAGTCCATTCTTAATTGCTAGAGAGATTACAAATTGTGCTGGTGGTCCTGTCAAGGATATCCGTAAGACGTTTAACGGATTACATGTCGAAACTATAAACGACATGCAAAGTCAGAAAGTCCAGGCGTTGAAGAGGATCGGCGAATTTGCGGTTACTGTCCAACCGCATAGTACCCTTAATTCATCTAGAGGAGTTGTTGTTTGCCGTGATCTTCTTAACTGTACTGAAGAAGAAATAGTGCAGGAAATGTCTAGTCAGGGAGTGACACATTGTCGCAGACTTTCTATGAAACGAAATGGTGAGATTCTTCCTTCGGCCTCTCATGTATTGACATTCAATAGGCCAAGTCTTCCTGAAAAGGTACGAGCTGGCATCCATCGGCTTGATGTACGGGCATTTATTCCGCAGCCGATGAGATGTTTTAGATGTCAACGTTTCGGACACACTGCCGCTAGATGTGAAGCGCAGGAAATTTGTATATGCGGATCGAAGATACATGAGGGTGATCCATGTAAAGACCCTCCAGTCTGCATTAATTGTAAAGGGCACCATAACTGTCGATCCAGGAACTGCCCAGTATACAAATCAGAAACAGCCATTCAGGAGGTTAAAACGCTTCAAAAAGTCAGCTACCCTGAAGCGAAGAAGATTGTTAACCTACGTACACCTAGACCATCGACTTCATACGCAGAAGCAGCTGCTGCTCCCCCCACACCTAAAATCAACGTGGAGCAGTTGCTCAATACGATGGCGCCAAGTCTCGCGACAATAATAGAAAGAATCATTGATTCCAAGATCGAGTCTACTCAACAGATACAACAAAGTAAACATGAGAAGGCTCAATCCCGGACTGACGTCGCCGACAGAAGACCCGCACCAGCGCAGTTTAAAAAACCGGCAAAATCCTCGATTATAACTCCAGCAATAGACGTAATGAAGAAAAATCTTGATCTATCCAACAAAGATCTAAAGATCACCCCGACGACGAGTCATATAGCTAAGGATACTGTGACAAGAGTACAGGAAAAATCTGCGTCAACCAAAATGGAGGTGCAAGTAACTATCGAAAAAGCACCAGACACAGACGATATTAAAACCGTACCTACAGAGGCCCCAAAAGCTCAGAGAACAACTGTGGCGAGAGCATCTGTATCAGCCGGCCCAAGCACAGCCTTAGATATCGAATCGAGTTCATCAGCCGCCGAAAGTGCATCGGTTGCAAGTTATTGCAACGATGCTCACAGCACCATTGAAGCTTTCATCGCCTGATGTAAGCCGGCGAACGTCACTGGCGTCAGAAAGAGAAGACGAAGCCATGTCCGAAGCCTCAGACACTCTGTCGTCGGAAGTTGAGGCCGTTCGCAGGATGGAAAAGCGGTGTAAAAAAGGTTGGCCGAAAGGAAAGCCTAGGCGGTAATTTGTGGATTCGAAGTTAGGAGAACATAAATTTTTGAACATTTTTGATTCAAAGAAATGTGAATAATTGAACCTTTTTTTTTTATTTTTTTTTGAAGTGGGATGGGGCTAATGACCAAAGTAGTCGATGCCCCTAAAAACCACAAAAAAAAAAAAAAAAAAAAAATAATAATAATAATAATAATAATAATAATAATAATAATAATAATAATAATAATAATAATAATAATAATAATAATAATAATAATAATAATAATAATAATAATAATAATAATAATAATAATAATAATAATAATAATAATAATGATAATGATAATGATAATGATAATGATAATGATAATGATAATGATAATGATAATGATAATGATAATGATAATGATAATGATAATGATAATGATAATGATAATGATAATGATAATGATAATGATAATGATAATGATAATGATAATGATAATGATAATGATAATGATAATGATAATGATAATGATAATGATAATGATAATGATAATGATAATGATAATGATAATGATAATGATAATGATAATGATAATGATAATGATAATGATAATGATAATGATAATGATAATGATAATGATAATGATAATGATAATGATAATGATAATGATAATGATAATGATAATGATAATGATAATGATAATGATAATGATAATGATAATGATAATGATAATGATAATGATAATGATAATGATAATGATAATGATAATGATAATGATAATGATAATGATAATGATAATGATAATGATAATGATAATGATAATGATAATGATAATGATAATGATAATGATAATGATAATGATAATGATAATGATAATGATAATGATAATGATAATGATAATGATAATGATAATGATAATGATAATGATAATGATAATGATAATGATAATGATAATGATAATGATAATGATAATGATAATGATAATGATAATGATAATGATAATGATAATGATAATGATAATGATAATGATAATGATAATGATAATGATAATGATAATGATAATGATAATGATAATGATAATGATAATGATAATGATAATGATAATGATAATGATAATGATAATGATAATGATAATGATAATGATAATGATAATGATAATGATAATGATAATGATAATGATAATGATAATGATAATGATAATGATAATGATAATGATAATGATAATGATAATGATAATGATAATGATAATGATAATGATAATGATAATGATAATGATAATGATAATGATAATGATAATGATAATGATAATGATAATGATAATGATAATGATAATGATAATGATAATGATAATGATAATGATAATGATAATGATAATGATAATGATAATGATAATGATAATGATAATGATAATGATAATGATAATGATAATGATAATGATAATGATAATGATAATGATAATGATAATGATAATGATAATGATAATGATAATGATAATGATAATGATAATGATAATGATAATGATAATGATAATGATAATGATAATGATAATGATAATGATAATGATAATGATAATGATAATGATAATGATAATGATAATGATAATGATAATGATAATGATAATGATAATGATAATGATAATGATAATGATAATGATAATGATAATGATAATGATAATGATAATGATAATGATAATGATAATGATAATGATAATGATAATGATAATGATAATGATAATGATAATGATAATGATAATGATAATGATAATGATAATGATAATGATAATGATAATGATAATGATAATGATAATGATAATGATAATGATAATGATAATGATAATGATAATGATAATGATAATGATAATGATAATGATAATGATAATGATAATGATAATGATAATGATAATGATAATGATAATGATAATGATGATGATGATGATGATGATGATGATGATGATGATGATGATGATGATGATGATGATGATGATGATGATGATGATGATGATGATGATGATGATGATGATGATGATGATGATGATGATGATGATGATGATGATGATGATGATGATGATGATGATGATGATGATGATGATGATGATGATGATGATGATGATGATGATGATGATGATGATGATGATGATGATGATGATGATGATGATGATGATGATGATGATGATGATGATGATGATGATGATGATGATGATGATGATGATGATGATGATGATGATGATGATGATGATGATGATGATGATGATGATGATGATGATGATGATGATGATGATGATGATGATGATGATGATGATGATGATGATGATGATGATGATGATGATGATGATGATGATGATGATGATGATGATGATGATGATGATGATGATGATGATGATGATGATGATGATGATGATGATGATGATGATGATGATGATGATGATGATGATGATGATGATGATGATGATGATGATGATGATGATGATGATGATGATGATGATGATGATGATGATGATGATGATGATGATGATGATGATGATGATGATGATGATGATGATAATGATAATGATAATGATAATAATAATAATAATAATAATAATAATAATAATAATAATAATAATAATAATAATAATAATAATAATAATAATAATAATAATAATAATAATAATAATAATAATAATAATAATAATAATAATAATAATAATAATAATAATAATAATAATAATAATAATAATAATAATAATAATAATAATAATAATAATAATAATAATAATAATAATAATAATAATAATAATAATAATAATAATAATAATAATAATAATAATAATAATAATAATAATAATAATAATAATAATAATAATAATAATAATAATAATAATAATAATAATAATAATAATAATAATAATAATAATAATAATAATAATAATAATAATAATAATAATAATAATAATAATAATAATAATAATAATAATAATAATAATAATAATAATAATAATAATAATAATAATAATAATAATAATAATAATAATAATAATAATAATAATAATAATAATAATAATAATAATAATAATAATAATAATAATAATAATAATAATAATAATAATAATAATAATAATAATAATAATAATAATAATAATAATAATAATAATAATAATAATAATAATAATAATAATAATAATAATAATAATAATAATAATAATAATAATAATAATAATAATAATAATAATAATAATAATAATAATAATAATAATAATAATAATAATAATAATAATAATAATAATAATAATAATAATAATAATAATAATAATAATAATAATAATAATAATAATAATAATAATAATAATAATAATAATAATAATAATAATAATAATAATAATAATAATAATAATAATAATAATAATAATAATAATAATAATAATAATAATAATAATAATAATAATAATAATAATAATAATAATAATAATAATAATAATAATAATAATAATAATAATAATAATAATAATAATAATAATAATAATAATAATAATAATAATAATAATAATAATAATAATAATAATAATAATAATAATAATAATAATAATAATAATAATAATAATAATAATAATAATAATAATAATAATAATAATAATAATAATAATAATAATAATAATAATAATAATAATAATAATAATAATAATAATAATAATAATAATAATAATAATAATAATAATAATAATAATAATAATAATAATAATAATAATAATAATAATAATAATAATAATAATAATAATAATAATAATAATAATAATAATAATAATAATAATAATAATAATAATAATAATAATAATAATAATAATAATAATAATAATAATAATAATAATAATAATAATAATAATAATAATAATAATAATAATAATAATAATAATAATAATAATAATAATAATAATAATAATAATAATAATAATAATAATAATAATAATAATAATAATAATAATAATAATAATAATAATAATAATAATAATAATAATAATAATAATAATAATAATAATAATAATAATAATAATAATAATAATAATAATAATAATAATAATAATAATAATAATAATAATAATAATAATAATAATAATAATAATAATAATAATAATAATAATAATAATAATAATAATAATAATAATAATAATAATAATAATAATAATAATAATAATAATAATAATAATAATAATAATAATAATAATAATAATAATAATAATAATAATAATAATAATAATAATAATAATAATAATAATAATAATAATAATAATAATAATAATAATAATAATAATAATAATAATAATAATAATAATAATAATAATAATAATAATAATAATAATAATAATAATAATAATAATAATAATAATAATAATAATAATAATAATAATAATAATAATAATAATAATAATAATAATAATAATAATAATAATAATAATAATAATAATAATAATAATAATAATAATAATAATAATAATAATAATAATAATAATAATAATAATAATAATAATAATAATAATAATAATAATAATAATAATAATAATAATAATAATAATAATAATAATAATAATAATAATAATAATAATAATAATAATAATAATAATAATAATAATAATAATAATAATAATAATAATAATAATAATAATAATAATAATAATAATAATAATAATAATAATAATAATAATAATAATAATAATAATAATAATAATAATAATAATAATAATAATAATAATAATAATAATAATAATAATAATAATAATAATAATAATAATAATAATAATAATAATAATAATAATAATAATAATAATAATAATAATAATAATAATAATAATAATAATAATAATAATAATAATAATAATAATAATAATAATAATAATAATAATAATAATAATAATAATAATAATAATAATAATAATAATAATAATAATAATAATAATAATAATAATAATAATAATAATAATAATAATAATAATAATAATAATAATAATAATAATAATAATAATAATAATAATAATAATAATAATAATAATAATAATAATAATAATAATAATAATAATAATAATAATAATAATAATAATAATAATAATAATAATAATAATAATAATAATAATAATAATAATAATAATAATAATAATAATAATAATAATAATAATAATAATAATAATAATAATAATAATAATAATAATAATAATAATAATAATAATAATAATAATAATAATAATAATAATAATAATAATAATAATAATAATAATAATAATAATAATAATAATAATAATAATAATAATAATAATAATAATAATAATAATAATAATAATAATAATAATAATAATAATAATAATAATAATAATAATAATAATAATGCCCTGAGGTAGATATTCCCCACGTCCGGAACACAACATCTACGTTCCACGTCCAGGGCGGTAACAGCTGTACTCAAGTACATTACATATAGCTGGCTAACGGGGTTCCGAGTGTTGTTTCTCGGATATACTTTCTTCGGTCGATTTACATCCATAGGCCGAATTACAGGACTGGACTTTACGGCCACCTGCAGATACGACATTTTTAACGATTACGGAAATGGATTTATACCGCTTTTAGAGCTGGCGATGTGGCGGCCACGGTCAAAGTTATTTGCAGGTGTAACGGAGACCTTTCGTCGTCCACATGCCCCCTGCGATGGCAAGCATGTAGTTAAGGTGCCCATGTTCGGAGCATGGGAGCCCTGAAAGCTTCGGTGTGTAGGGGCCTGGAGTCAGTGCAGAGACTGCGCATCCGCTCTCTGCCAGGACATATGCCGGTTCCACCGGAGTACCGGAACGGACCTCCAGGGTTGGTAGCCCTGGAGTGGGGGTGTACCCCGGCGGCTAGCCTTACTACAGAAGGGATTTTTTGTTCATGAATTTTCCTGAACAAACCAACGTGGCAGAGGGTGCACGTAAACACCCTCGTTTAGAACCAGCCGTTTCGCCTGAGGCAAAACGGAGGAAGAGTACAGAGAGTAAGAAGATAGAGATTGAGGCTAGAAAAAGCTTACAGAAGGCTTTTTTTAAAAGTAGTAATGTACCGAAACCCAAATATTTGGTCATTACAAAGGAGGATGGAAATTTCTCGAGGGTGAGTCCTTTTCTCATCGCTCGGGAAATAAACAAATGTGCTGGAGGCCCTGTAAAGGAAATACGGAAAACTTTTACGGGACTTCATGTAGAGACTGTTAATGATATACAGTCTCAGAAGATTTTAGGGCTGAAGAAAATAGGAGAGCTAGCGGTACGCGTTGATCCCCACGGCACGCTCAACACCTCAAGGGGTGTTGTGGTCTGTCGGGATCTTTTAAATTGTTCGGAGCAAGAGATTGTAGAGGAGCTGGCAGCACAAGGAGTAATAGAGTGCCGTCGGTTGAACATGAGAAGGAACGGTGAGGTCTTACCCTCAGCTTCTCATGTCCTTACTTTCAACCGGCCTACTTTGCCAGAAAAGATAAGAGCGGGGATTCACCGTTTGGATGTGCGGGCATTTGTCCCACAGCCGATGAGGTGCTTCAAGTGCCAACGCTTTGGCCACACCGCTGTTAGATGCGAAAGACCGCAAATATGCGTGTGCGGTGAAGAGATGCATGAGGGAGAGCCATGTAAAGAGCCTCCTACATGTATAAACTGCAAAGGAGCGCATTCTTGTAGATCAAGGAATTGTCCTGTCTACAAAGATGAGGTAGCTGTGCAGGAAGTAAAAACCCTGCAAAAAGTCAGCTACTTCGATGCAAAAAAAATAGTTAACGCCCGTAAGCCTAGAGCAGCAACATCTTATGCTCAGGCTGCGGCTACTGTTCCTGCTCCTGCTCCGATTGCTGTCGATGAGGCACAAATTATAAATAAACTTGCTCCCACTTTGGCTAACATGATTGAGAGGATCATCGAAAACAAGATGAAACCTTTTGGCAATAAAGAACTTGTTAAGCCAAAGATAGTGATACAGCCTGCTGAAGATAAGTCGATAAAAGTGAAAGTTGCTCCTCCAGAAAAGAAAACGGACAACAAACCTGAATGTCAAGTCCGTCTTAGCGAGATCCTCGATGAAAAGAAAAAGGCGATACCTACAGAGTCTGTTATGGAGGCTCCCAAGCCTCCTGTAACTGAAGTGGCCTCTAAGCCTCAGAGGCCACAAAAAATCACACAGGGGGGGCGAGTGTCCCCCCTCCCACAGGCGGTGACCGGTGCGACCCCCGTGTTGGGGAGCGGGCAGGTTGTCGCCTCTCAATCGGCGCCTGAAACCGGCGCCGATCCATGCCCGTCGTCGTCGGCGGCTTCGGTGGTCTCCGATACGGAGACCGGAAGCCTTACAGGCGACGACCTTCTCCGCGAACACGATGCTGTTCGCAGGATAGAGAAGAAAAGGAAAAAGGGATGGCCGAAAGGAAAACCCAGGCAATAATTTAATTAAAAATTAAAAATTAGCGAGTCGATTGTACAATGGAACATCAATGGATGTTTTTCAAACATCCATGAGCTCCAACGCTTGGTACATGACGTAGACCCGATTTGTATATGTCTGCAAGAAACGCATTTCCGCCGAAATGAAAATTTTAAATTAAAAGGATTCGATATATTTCGGCGAGATCAACCGCCAAATGTAAGAGTTACAGGTGGAGTAGCTATATTAACATCGACTAGAGCTACCACCGAAGCGGTTGTTCTAAACACCAACCTACAAGCGGTCGCCGTTAGAATGAAGCGACCGCTTAAGATCACTGTGTGCAGCATATACTTACCGAATTACGATTGGAATAAGGATGACATAGAAAGATTAATTTCCGAGCTTCCCCCACCTGTTTTACTGGTGGGTGATTGTAACGCTCATAATTCTCTCTGGGGATCGGATCGAGTAGATCCCCGTGGAAGAGAACTGGAAGGGTTCCTGATGAATTCTGAACTTATTATTTTAAATGACGGATCAGGAACCTTTTTCAATGCCAGAGATGGATCGACGTCCTGTATAGATCTTGCACTTATAAGCGGATCGATAGCACCGAGGTACAGCTTCCATGTTATAGACGATCTGCATGGAAGCGATCATTTCCCGGTGCAAATTGTAACTGATGTTACTAGAACAATATATCCCATCCCTAAAAGATGGTTATTTGAAAAGGCAGACTGGACGAGCTTCACAGCTAGAACGATGCTCCCAGAAACAACCGGAGTTATCGGAGACGATGTCGACGCCATAACAAATGCAATAATCGAGTCGGCATCGAGATATATTCCCAAAACATCTGGGAAACTTACAAAGAAACCCGTTCCATGGTGGAACGATGAAATAAGTGAAGCTATAAAAAGAAAGAAAAGGGCGTATAATGCCTTTAAAAAGCGTCCTAGTATAGAAAATCTTGTTGCCTTTAAGAAATACAGGGCGTATGCAAAACGTGTTATGATAGATTCGAAAAAACGATCCTGGCAGCAATACGTGTCATCCATCGACAAAACTACTACTGCATCAGATGTTTGGAGGAAAGTGAAGGCGATTTGTGGGCGTAATGATTTTGCTCCCATAACTAGCCTTCAAGATGATGATGAAATAAAAGATACTCCATATGAAATTGCAGAGTTGTTATCCAATCATTTCGAAAAGGCCAGCAAAACGGCCAACTACGAGGAAGGTTTTCGAACCAAAAAAGAAGAACACGAAGGTCTACTAAATTTTGGAACTGAGTATAATTACTCATATAATGTACCATTTAAAATGGAAGAATTCACGAAAGCGTTGGAAAAATCAGGTAACACAGCTGCTGGTCCGGATGAAATCCACTACAATATGATCAGGCGGCTGAATACCACTGCAAAGTATAGATTATTAGAACTTTATAATAAAATATGGCGGGATGGAACGTACCCGCAGCAGTGGAAAAAAGCTCATGTTGTTCCAGTACCAAAGAAAAATAAAAATTTAACAGACCCCAATAGCTACCGTCCTATTTCTTTGACGTGTGCTATGGGGAAAATATTGGAAAAAATGATTAATAATCGACTCGTCTGGGTTTTGGAAAAAGAAAACCTGATATCACCGTATCAAGCAGGTTTTCGACAATACCATTCTACCACTGATCAAATGATCAGCTTAGAGGACATTATATATAACAGCTTTATTACAAGGAAACATTGTGTCGGAGTCTTCTTTGATCTTCAGAAGGCTTTCGATATGACCTGGCGTCATGGTATAATGCTCCAGTTACATGAATGGGGCATTCGTGGCAATTTGCCTATACTGCTCAGCAACTACATGAATGACCGTACCTTCCAAGTACGCGTCAACAACGAATATTCATGTGAAAGAATCTTGGAAAATGGCATACCGCAAGGTTCGCCTTTGAGCGGTACCTTGTTTACCATTGCCATTAATAAATTGATATTAGCCATTCCAGTAGAAATCAGCAAAAGCGTCTATGTTGATGATCTGGCAATCGTATATGCCAGCAACAAGACTGCTATAGTGAGGTACAAATTGCAACGAGCGATCAATGCTCTAAATGAAGTTGCAAGGAATACAGGATTCCAATTCTCACCAGAAAAAACGTGCTGTGTACACTTTTGTAGGAAGAGAATTCCTCATCAAAGTCCTGCTCTGACAATTGATGATAATCCAATACAATATAAAGACAGCGTAAGGTATTTAGGACTAGTATTGGATAAATCCCTTACATGGGGATTACATATACAGGACTTGAGTGATAGATGCAAAAGAGCCCTAAACATTATAAAATGTTTATCGAACTTAAATTGGGGCTCAGAAAAAGAGACATTATTGAGATTGTATAAAGCATTGGTTCAATCTAAACTAGACTACGGATGTATCGTATATTCATCCGCTAGAAAGTCGCACTTAAGAAAGTTAGACGTTGTTCATAATAGCGGAATAAGATACGCAACAGGTGCTTTCCGCACAAGTCCGGCAGCTAGTCTGATGTCTGAAGCCGGAATAATGCCACTACATTATAGAAGAGAGATCCTCTTGTTAAGATATGCAGCAAATATATGGGCTTTCCCTGCCCATATAAATAATAAATTGTTTATGAATCATCCCATGGCTGCATTATACGAACGTCGTGCTACCTATTCCAGACCAGCCGGAATTAGGTACCACGAATTAAGAAGGAAATATGAAATTGCTATACCAGAGACACTAGCAATTTCTACTAGAGAAATACCGCCATGGCTCTTGCCAGCGGTAAATACAAGTTTGGATCTCTCTCAAGGAGAAATAAAAAAGAAACCAGCAGTGATCATCCAGCAAGATTTTTTAGCAACCGTCAGTAGTTACGAAGAACATATTAGAATTTATACTGACGGTTCTAAAACTGAACATGGTGTTGGATGCTCGATATATGTAAATGAAGAAGCCCACTCTTGGAGACTGCCAGATGTGGCCAGTGTCTACACGGCAGAGCTCACTGCAATTCAGCAAGCTCTTCGCTACACTGAACACTATTGCGAAGAGAGAGTGCTAATATGTTCCGACTCATTAAGTGCACTTGTCGCAATTCGGAACAAGAACATTAAGGATGTCCTAATTGCAAACATCCTGTCCATTTTATACGTTCTAAAACAACGAGGACAGCGATGCGTATTTGTATGGACTCCGGGGCATGCTGGTATTACAGGAAATGAAATCGCAGACGAAGCTGCCAGAAAGGCAACAGTCTGCGATGATTTGGATGCATTTCCTGTAAGAGTGGCAGATATTAAAAACCGTCTAACAAATATAGTAAGAAACAAGTGGAACGCTGAATGGAGGAGTTTAAATACAAAATTAAACTCAGTTAAAACTTCTCCTTATAAATGGAAAAGCGACTTTAAATTGACTCGCCGTGAACAAGTAGCGGTGACCAGACTTAGAATCGGTCACACGCGATTAACAAATATATATTTGTTAACCGGCGAAGTGAGACCAATGTGCGGTGTTTGCAATAAAACACTGACAATCAAGCATCTAATAGAAGAGTGTACCATATATGAGGACCTCAGAAAGAGGTTCTGTTTTACAAATAATATTAGTGCTGATCTGGATAATGGAAATGAAGAAAATATAGTTGCATTTTTACACGCCAGTGGACTTCTTAAAAGTCTGTAAAATGGAAGTTTAAAGCTGTGGAAAAAGATACTCTAAGCGGTAGTTATATATATATACATATAGAAGAAAGAGGAAAGATATGGTATTGAGAAGATTAATTATAATTTTAAGTTCATGGTCTTTTGAGAACCTATCTCAAATTTTAATATTGGGGCCCTTTACACCCCTTAAGTGTTTGTGATTGTCCTTGTCTTTCATGTTTTAATGTTTATTGTGAAGTTTGTGTTTTTAAATAAAATGTAAGGGCCCTTTACACCCTTACATATGACGATCCTGATGGAGATAATAATTTCTTTTAAAGAATGTGACGAGGGCTAATGACCTTAGCAGTCGATGCCCGTAAAAATTCAGTTAAAAAAAAAAAAAAAAAAAAAATAATAATAATAATAATAATAATAATAATAATAATAATAATAATAATAATAATAATAATAATAATAATAATAATAATAATAATAATAATAATAATAATAATAATAATAATAATAATAATAATAATAATAATAATAATAATAATAATAATAATAATAATAATAATAATAATAATAATAATAATAATAATAATAATAATAATAATAATAATAATAATAATAATAATAATAATAATAATAATAATAATAATAATAATAATAATAATAATAATAATAATAATAATAATAATAATAATAATAATAATAATAATAATAATAATAATAATAATAATAATAATAATAATAATAATAATAATAATAATAATAATAATAATAATAATAATAATAATAATAATAATAATAATAATAATAATAATAATAATAATAATAATAATAATAATAATAATAATAATAATAATAATAATAATAATAATAATAATAATAATAATAATAATAATAATAATAATAATAATAATAATAATAATAATAATAATAATAATAATAATAATAATAATAATAATAATAATAATAATAATAATAATAATAATAATAATAATAATAATAATAATAATAATAATAATAATAATAATAATAATAATAATAATAATAATAATAATAATAATAATAATAATAATAATAATAATAATAATAATAATAATAATAATAATAATAATAATAATAATAATAATAATAATAATAATAATAATAATAATAATAATAATAATAATAATAATAATAATAATAATAATAATAATAATAATAATAATAATAATAATAATAATAATAATAATAATAATAATAATAATAATAATAATAATAATAATAATAATAATAATAATAATAATAATAATAATAATAATAATAATAATAATAATAATAATAATAATAATAATAATAATAATAATAATAATAATAATAATAATAATAATAATAATAATAATAATAATAATAATAATAATAATAATAATAATAATAATAATAATAATAATAATAATAATAATAATAATAATAATAATAATAATAATAATAATAATAATAATAATAATAATAATAATAATAATAATAATAATAATAATAATAATAATAATAATAATAATAATAATAATAATAATAATAATAATAATAATAATAATAATAATAATAATAATAATAATAATAATAATAATAATAATAATAATAATAATAATAATAATAATAATAATAATAATAATAATAATAATAATAATAATAATAATAATAATAATAATAATAATAATAATAATAATAATAATAATAATAATAATAATAATAATAATAATAATAATAATAATAATAATAATAATAATAATAATAATAATAATAATAATAATAATAATAATAATAATAATAATAATAATAATAATAATAATAATAATAATAATAATAATAATGCCCTGAGGTAGATAATCCCCACGTCCGGAACACAACATCTATGTTCCACGTCCAGGGCGGCAACAGCTGTACCTTTGTACATCACATATAGCTGGCTAACGGGGTTCCGAGTAAATTCCTCGGTTATGCATTGTTGAGTTTGACCTGGTTCCAACTTCAGGTCACTAAACGGACTGGATTTTTGGCTACCTGCAGGAAATGGAGTAACATATGATTTTGGAAATGGATTCATACCATTCTTAGAGCTGGCGATGTGGCGGCCAGGGTCAATGTTATTGCAGGTGTAACGGAGACCCTTCCGTTGTCCACATGCCCCCTGCGATGGCAAGCATGTAGTTAAGGTGCCCATGTTCGGAGCATGGGAGCCCTGAAAGCTTCGGTGTGTAGGGGCCTGGAGTCAGTGCAGAGACTGCGCATCCGCTCTCTGCCAGGACATATGCCGGTTCCACCGGAGTACCGGATAGGACCTCCAAGGTTAGTAGCCCTGGAGTGGGGGTGTACCCCGGCGGCTAGCCTTGCTACAGAAGGGATCCACTGTTCATGAATTTTTCTGAACAAACTAACGTGGCAGAGGGTGCACGTAAACACCCTCGTTTAGAAACCGCCGATTCGCCACAAGCGAAGCGGAAAAAAAGTAAGGAGAGTGATAGAATTAGAAAAGATGCTGATAAAATCAGTAAAGATTTGAGAAAAGCTTTGTTTGGTAATAATGTTCCCAAACCAAGATTTTTGGTCATTACAAAAGAGAATGGTAACTTCCAAAAGGTAAGTCCATTCTTAATTGCTAGAGAGATTACAAATTGTGCTGGTGGTCCTGTCAAGGATATCCGTAAGACGTTTAACGGATTACATGTCGAAACTATAAACGACATGCAAAGTCAGAAAGTCCAGGCGTTGAAGAAGATCGGTGAATTTGCGGTTACTGTCCAACCGCATAGTACACTTAATTCATCTAGAGGAGTTGTTGTTTGCCGTGATCTTCTTAACTGTACTGAAGAAGAAATAGTGCAGGAAATGTCTAGTCAGGGAGTGACACATTGTCGCAGACTTTCTATGAGACGAAATGGTGAGATTCTTCCTTCGGCCTCTCATGTATTGACATTCAATAGGCCAAGTCTTCCTGAAAAGGTACGAGCTGGCATCCATCGGCTTGATGTACGGGCATTTATTCCGCAGCCGATGAGATGTTTTAGATGTCAACGTTTCGGACACACTGCCGCTAGATGTGAAGCGCAGGAAATTTGTATATGCGGATCGAAGATTCATGAGGGTGATCCATGTAAAGACCCTCCAGTCTGCATTAACTGTAAAGGGCACCATAACTGTCGATCCAGGAACTGCCCAGTATACAAATCAGAAACAGCCATTCAGGAGGTTAAAACGCTTCAAAAAGTCAGCTACCTTGAAGCGAAGAAGATTGTAAACCAACGTACACCTAGACCATCGACTTCATACGCAGAAGCAGCTGCTGCTCCCCCCACACCTAAAATCAACGTGGAGCAGTTGCTTAATACGATGGCACCAAGTCTCGCGACAGTGATAGAAAGAATCATTGATTCCAAGATCGAGTCGACTCATCAGATACAACAAAGTAAACATGAGAAGGCTCAATCCCGGACTGACGTCGCCGACAGAAGACCCGCACCAGCGCAGTTTAAAAAACCAGCAAAATCCTCGATTATAACTCCAGCAATAGACGTAATGAAGAAAAATCTTGATCTATCCAACAAAGATCTAAAGATCACCCCGACGACGAGTCATATAGATAAGGATACTGTGACAAGAGTACAGGAAAAATCTGCGTCAACCAAAATGGAGGTGCAAGTAACTATCGGAAAAGCACCAGACACAGACGATATTAAAACCGTACCTACAGAGGCCCCAAAAGCTCAGAGAACAACTGTGGCGAGAGCATCTGTATCAGCCGGCCCAAGCACAGCCTTAGATATCGAATCGAGTTCATCAGCCGCCGAAAGTGCATCGGTTGCAAGTTTAGACTCAATTGCAACGATGCTCACAGCACCATTGAAGCTTTCATCACCTGATGTAAGCCGGCGAACGTCATTGGCGTCAGAAAGAGAAGACGATGCCATGTCCGAAGCCTCAGACACTCTGTCGTCGGAAGTTGAGGCCGTTCGCAGAATGGAAAAGCGGTGTAAAAAGGGTTGGCCGAAAGGAAAGCCTAGAAAGTGATATAATTGGACCAGAAATTATAAGGAAAAGCAAAATTTTGATCATTTTGTGAAATTTTGAACCTTTTTTTTATTTTTTTTTGAGGTGGGACGGGGCTAATGACCAAAGTAGTCGATGCCCCTAAAAACCTCAAAAGAAAAATAATAATAATAATAATAATAATAATAATAATAATAATAATAATAATAATAATAATAATAATAATAATAATAATAATAATAATAATAATAATAATAATAATAATAATAATAATAATAATAATAATAATAATAATAATAATAATAATAATAATAATAATAATAATAATAATAATAATAATAATAATAATAATAATAATAATAATAATAATAATAATAATAATAATAATAATAATAATAATAATAATAATAATAATAATAATAATAATAATAATAATAATAATAATAATAATAATAATAATAATAATAATAATAATAATAATAATAATAATAATAATAATAATAATAATAATAATAATAATAATAATAATAATAATAATAATAATAATAATAATAATAATAATAATAATAATAATAATAATAATAATAATAATAATAATAATAATAATAATAATAATAATAATAATAATAATAATAATAATAATAATAATAATAATAATAATAATAATAATAATAATAATAATAATAATAATAATAATAATAATAATAATAATAATAATAATAATAATAATAATAATAATAATAATAATAATAATAATAATAATAATAATAATAATAATAATAATAATAATAATAATAATAATAATCGCCCTGAGGTAGATAATCCCCACGTCCGGAACACAACATCTATGTTCCACGTCCAGGGCGGCAACAGCTGTACTTTTGTACATCACATATAGCTGGCTAACGGGGTTCCGAGTAAATTCCTCGGTTATGCATTGTTGAGTTTGACCTGGTTCCAACTTCAGGTCACTAAACGGACTGGATTTTTGGCTACCTGCAGGAAATGGAGTAACATATGATTTTGGAAATGGATTCATACCATTCTTAGAGCTGGCGATGTGGCGGCCAGGGTCAATGTTATTGCAGGTGTAACGGAGACCCTTCCGTTGTCCACATGCCCCCTGCGATGGCAAGCATGTAGTTAAGGTGCCCATGTTCGGAGCATGGGAGCCCTGAAAGCTTCGGTGTGTAGGGGCCTGGAGTCAGTGCAGAGACTGCGCATCCGCTCTCTGCCAGGACATATGCCGGTTCCACCGGAGTACCGGATAGGACCTCCAAGGTTAGTAGCCCTGGAGTGGGGGTGTACCCCGGCGGCTAGCCTTGCTACAGAAGGGATCCACTGTTCATGAATTTTTCTGAACAAACTAACGTGGCAGAGGGTGCACGTAAACACCCTCGTTTAGAAACCGCCGATTCGCCACAAGCGAAGCGGAAAAAAAGTAAAGAGAGTGATAGAATTAGAAAAGATGCTGATAAAATCAGTAAAGATTTGAGAAAAGCTTTGTTTGGTAATAATCTTCCCAAACCAAGATTTTTGGTCATTACAAAAGAGAATGGTAACTTCCAAAAGGTAAGTCCATTCTTAATTGCTAGAGAGATTACAAATTGTGCTGGTGGTCCTGTCAAGGATATCCGTAAGACGTTTAACGGATTACATGTCGAAACTATAAACGACATGCAAAGTCAGAAAGTCCAGGCGTTGAAGAAGATCGGTGAATTTGCGGTTACTGTCCAACCGCATAGTACACTTAATTCATCTAGAGGAGTTGTTGTTTGCCGTGATCTTCTTAACTGTACTGAAGAAGAAATAGTGCAGGAAATGTCTAGCCAGGGAGTGACACATTGTCGCAGACTTTCTATGAGACGAAACGGTGAGATTCTTCCTTCGGCCTCTCATGTATTGACATTCAATAGGCCAAGTCTTCCTGAAAAGGTACGAGCTGGCATCCATCGGCTTGATGTACGGGCATTTATTCCGCAGCCGATGAGATGTTTTAGATGTCAACGTTTCGGACACACTGCCGCTAGATGTGAAGCGCAGGAAATTTGTATATGCGGATCGAAGATACATGAGGGTGATCCATGTAAAGACCCTCCAGTCTGCATTAATTGTAAAGGGCACCATAACTGTCGATCCAGGAACTGCCCAGTATACAAATCAGAAACAGCTATTCAGGAGGTTAAAACGCTTCAAAAAGTCAGCTACCCTGAAGCGAAGAAGATTGTAAACCTACGTACACCTAGACCATCGACTTCATACGCAGAAGCAGCTGCTGCTCCCCCCACACCTAAAATCAACGTGGAGCAGTTGCTTAATACGATGGCGCCAAGTCTCGCGACAATAATAGAAAGAATCATTGATTCCAAGATCGAGTCGACTCATCAGATACAACAAAGTAAACATGAGAAGGCTCAATCCCGGACCGACGTCGCCGACAGAAGACCCGTACCAGCGCAGTTTAAAAAACCGGCAAAATCCTCGATTATAACTCCAGCAATAGACGTAATGAAGAAAAATTTTGATTTATCCAGCAAAGAACCAAAGATCACCCCGACGACGAGTCATATAGCTAAAGATACTGTGACAAGAGTACAGGAAAAATCTGCGTCAACCAAAATGGAGGTGCAAGTAACTATCGAAAAAGCACCAGACACAGACGATATTAAAACCGTACCTACAGAGGCCCCAAAAGCTCAGAGAACAACTGTGGCGAGAGCATCTGTATCAGCCGGCCCAAGCACAGCCTTAGATATCGAATCGAGTTCATCAGCCGCCGAAAGTGCATCGGTTGCAAGTTTAGACTCAATTGCAACGATGCTCACAGCACCATTGAAGCTTTCATCACCAGATGTAAGCCGGCGAACGTCATTGGCGTCAGAAAGAGAAGACGATGCCATGTCCGAAGCCTCAGACACTCTGTCGTCGGAAGTTGAGGCCGTTCGCAGAATGGAAAAGCGGTGTAAAAAAGGTTGGCCGAAAGGAAAGCCTAGGAAGTAGTATAACTGGATCAGATATTATAAGGAAAAGCAAAATTTTGATCATTTTGTGAAATTTTGAACCTTTTTTTTTATTTTTTATTTTTTTGAAGTGGGATGGGGCTAATGACCAAAGTAGTCGATGCCCCTAAAAACCTCAAAAAAAAAAAAAAAAAAAAAAAAAAAAAAAAATAATAATAATAATAATAATAATAATAATAATAATAATAATAATAATAATAATAATAATAATAATAATAATAATAATAATAATAATAATAATAATAATAATAATAATAATAATAATAATAATAATAATAATAATAATAATAATAATAATAATAATAATAATAATAATAATAATAATAATAATAATAATAATAATAATAATAATAATAATAATAATAATAATAATAATAATAATAATAATAATAATAATAATAATAATAATAATAATAATAATAATAATAATAATAATAATAATAATAATAATAATAATAATAATAATAATAATAATAATAATAATAATAATAATAATAATAATAATAATAATAATAATAATAATGCCCTGAGGTAGATAATCCCCACGTCCGGAACACAACATCTATGTTCCACGTCCAGGGCGGCAACAGCTGTACCTTTGTACATCACATATAGCTGGCTAACGGGGTTCCGAGTAAATTCCTCGGTTATGCATTGTTGAGTTTGACCTGGTTCCAACTTCAGGTCACTAAACGGACTGGATTTTTGGCTACCTGCAGGAAATGGAGTAACATATGATTTTGGAAATGGATTCATACCATTCTTAGAGCTGGCGATGTGGCGGCCAGGGTCAATGTTATTGCAGGTGTAACGGAGACCCTTCCGTTGTCCACATGCCCCCTGCGATGGCAAGCATGTAGTTAAGGTGCCCATGTTCGGAGCATGGGAGCCCTGAAAGCTTCGGTGTGTAGGGGCCTGGAGTCAGTGCAGAGACTGCGCATCCGCTCTCTGCCAGGACATATGCCGGTTCCACCGGAGTACCGGATAGGACCTCCAAGGTTAGTAGCCCTGGAGTGGGGGTGTACCCCGGCGGCTAGCCTTGCTACAGAAGGGATCCACTGTTCATGAATTTTTCTGAACAAACTAACGTGGCAGAGGGTGCACGTAAACACCCTCGTTTAGAAACCGCCGATTCGCCACAAGCGAAGCGGAAAAAAAGTAAGGAGAGTGATAGAATTAGAAAAGATGCTGATAAAATCAGTAAAGATTTGAGAAAAGCTTTGTTTGGTAATAATGTTCCCAAACCAAGATTTTTGGTCATTACAAAAGAGAATGGTAACTTCCAAAAGGTAAGTCCATTCTTAATTGCTAGAGAGATTACAAATTGTGCTGGTGGTCCTGTCAAGGATATCCGTAAGACGTTTAACGGATTACATGTCGAAACTATAAACGACATGCAAAGTCAGAAAGTCCAGGCGTTGAAGAAGATCGGTGAATTTGCGGTTACTGTCCAACCGCATAGTACACTTAATTCATCTAGAGGAGTTGTTGTTTGCCGTGATCTTCTTAACTGTACTGAAGAAGAAATAGTGCAGGAAATGTCTAGTCAGGGAGTGACACATTGTCGCAGACTTTCTATGAGACGAAACGGTGAGATTCTTCCTTCGGCCTCTCATGTATTGACATTCAATAGGCCAAGTCTTCCTGAAAAGGTACGAGCTGGCATCCATCGGCTTGATGTACGGGCATTTATTCCGCAGCCGATGAGATGTTTTAGATGTCAACGTTTCGGACACACTGCCGCTAGATGTGAAGCGCAGGAAATTTGTATATGCGGATCGAAGATTCATGAGGGTGATCCATGTAAAGACCCTCCAGTCTGCATTAACTGTAAAGGGCACCATAACTGTCGATCCAGGAACTGCCCAGTATACAAATCAGAAACAGCCATTCAGGAGGTTAAAACGCTTCAAAAAGTCAGCTACCCTGAAGCGAAGAAGATTGTAAACCAACGTACACCTAGACCATCGACTTATACGCAGAAGCAGCTGCTGCTCCCCCCACACCTAAAATTAACGTGGAGCAGTTGCTTAATACGATGGCACCAGGTCTCGCGACAGTGATAGAAAGAATCATTGATTCCAAGATCGAGTCGACTCATCAGATACAACAAAGTAAACATGAGAAGGCTCAATCCCGGACTGACGTCGCCGACAGAAGACCCGCACCAGCGCAGTTTAAAAAACCAGCAAAATCCTCGATTATAACTCCAGCAATAGACGTAATGAAGAAAAATCTTGATTTACCCGACAAAGATCTAAAGATCATCCCGACGACGAGTCATATAGCTAAGGATACTGTGACAAGAGTACAGGAAAAATCTGCGTCAACCAAAATGGAGGTGCAAGTAACTATCCAAAAAGCACCGGACACAGACGATATTAAAACTGTACCTACAGAGGCCCCAAAAGCTCAGAGAACAACTGTGGCGAGAGCATCTGTATCAGCCGGTCCAAGCACAGCCTTAGACATAGAATCGAGTTCATCAGCCGCCGAAAGTGCATCGGTTGCAAGTTTAGACTCAATTGCAACGATGCTCACAGCACCATTGAAGCTTTCATCACCTGATGTAAGCCGGCGAACGTCATTGGCGTCAGAAAGAGAAGACGATGCCATGTCCGAAGCCTCAGACACTCTGTCGTCGGAAGTCGAGGCCGTTCGCAGAATGGAAAAGCGGTGTAAAAAGGGTTGGCCGAAAGGAAAGCCTAGAAAGTGATATAATTGGACCAGAAATTATAAGGAAAAGCAAAATTTTGATCATTTTGTGAAATTTTGAACCTTTTTTTTTATTTTTTTTTGAAGTGGGACGGGGCTAATGACCAAAGTAGTCGATGCCCCTAAAAACCTCAAAAAAAAAAAAAAAAAAAAAAAAAAATAATAATAATAATAATAATAATAATAATAATAATAACGGAAATGGATTTATACCGCCTTTAGAGCTGGCGATGTGGCGGCCACGGTCAAAGTTATTTGCAGGTGTAACGGAGACCTTTCGTCGTCCACATGCCCCCTGCGATGGCAAGCATGTAGTTAAGGTGCCCATGTTCGGAGCATGGGAGCCCTGAAAGCTTCGGTGTGTAGGGGCCTGGAGTCAGTGCAGAGACTGCGCATCCGCTCTCTGCCAGGACATATGCCGGTTCCACCGGAGTACCGGAACGGACCTCCAGGGTTGGTAGCCCTGGAGTGGGGGTGTACCCCGGCGGCTAGCCTTACTACAGAAGGGATTTTTTGTTCATGAATTTTCCTGAACAAACCAACGTGGCAGAGGGTGCACGTAAACACCCTCGTTTAGAACCAGCCGTTTCGCCTGAGGCAAAACGGAGGAAGAGTACGGAGAGTAAGAAGATAGAGATTGAGGCTAGAAAAAGCTTACAGAAGGCTTTTTTTAAAAGTAGTAATGTACCGAAACCTAAATATTTGGTCATTACAAAGGAGGATGGAAATTTCTCGAGGGTGAGTCCTTTTCTCATCGCTCGAGAGATAAACAAATGTGCTGGAGGCCCTGTAAAGGAAATACGGAAAACTTTTACGGGACTTCATGTAGAGACTGTTAATGATATACAGTCTCAGAAGATTTTAGGGCTGAAGAAAATTGGAGAGCTAGCGGTACGCGTTGATCCCCACGGCACGCTCAACACCTCAAGGGGTGTTGTGGTCTGTCGGGATCTTTTAAACTGTTCGGAGCAAGAGATTGTAGAGGAGCTGGCAGCACAAGGAGTAATAGAGTGCCGTCGGTTAAACATGAGAAGGAACGGTGAGGTCTTACCCTCGGCTTCTCATGTCCTTACTTTCAACCGGCCTACTTTGCCAGAAAAGATAAGAGCGGGGATTCACCGTTTGGATGTGCGGGCATTTGTCCCACAGCCGATGAGGTGCTTCAAGTGCCAACGCTTTGGCCACACCGCTCTTAGATGCGAAAGACCGCAAATATGCGTGTGCGGTGAAGAGGTGCATGAGGGAGAGCCATGTAAAGAGCCTCCTACATGCATAAACTGCAAAGGAGCGCATTCTTGTAGATCAAGGAATTGTCCTGTCTACAAAGATGAGGTAGCTGTGCAGGAAGTAAAAACCCTGCAAAAAGTCAGCTACTTCGATGCAAAAAAAATAGTTAACGCCCGTAAGCCTAGAGCAGCAACATCTTATGCTCAGGCTGCGGCTACTGTTCCTGCTCCTGCTCCGATTGCTGTAGATGAGGTACAAATTATAAATAAACTTGCTCCCACTTTGGCTAACATGATTGAGAGGATCATCGAAAACAAGATGAAACCTCTTGGCAATAAAGAACTTGTTAAGCCAAAGATAGTGATACAGCCTGCTGAAGATAAGTCGATAAAAGTGAAAGTTGCTCCTCCAGAAAAGAAAACGGACAATAAACCTGAATGTCAAGTCCGTCTCAGCGAGATCCTCGATGAAAAGAAAAAGGCGATACCTACAGAGTCTGTTATGGAGGCTCCCAAGCCTCCTGTAACTGAAGTGGCCTCTAAGCCTCAGAGGCCACAAAAAATCACACAGGGGGGGCGAGTGTCCCCCCTCCCACAGGCGGTGACCGGTGCGACCCCCGTGTTGGGGAGCGGGCAGGTTGTCGCCTCTCAATCGGCGCCTGAAACCGGCGCCGATCCATGCCCGTCGTCGTCGGCGGCTTCGGTGGTCTCCGATACGGAGACCGGAAGCCTTACAGGCGACGACCTTCTCCGCGAACACGATGCTGTTCGCAGGATGGAGAAGAAAAGGAAAAAGGGATGGCCGAAAGGAAAACCCAGGCAATAATTTAATTAAAAATTAAAAATTAGCGAGTCGATTGTACAATGGAACATCAATGGATGTTTTTCAAACATCCATGAGCTCCAACGCTTGGTACATGACGTAGACCCGATTTGTATATGTCTGCAAGAAACGCATTTCCGCCGAAATGAAAATTTTAAATTAAAAGGATTCCATATATTTCGGCGAGATCAACCGCCAAATGTAAGAGTTAGAGGTGGAGTAGCTATATTAACATCGACTAGAGCTACCACCGAAGCGGTTGTTCTAAACACCAACCTACAAGCGGTCGCCGTTAGAATGAAGCGACCGCTTAAGATCACTGTGTGCAGCATATACTTACCGAATTACGATTGGAATAAGGATGACATAGAAAGATTAATTTCCGAGCTTCCCCCACCTGTTTTACTGGTGGGTGATTTTAACGCTCATAATTCTCTCTGGGGATCGGATCGAGTAGATCCCCGTGGAAGAGAACTGGAAGGGTTCCTGATGAATTCTGATCTTATTATTTTAAATGACGGATCAGGAACCTTTTTCAATGCCAGAGATGGATCGACGTCCTGTATAGATCTTGCACTCATAAGCGGATCGATAGCACCGAGGTACAGCTTCCATGTTATAGACGATCTGCATGGAAGCGATCATTTCCCGGTGCAAATTGTAACTGATGTTACTAGAACAATATATCCCATCCCTAAAAGATGGTTATTTGAAAAGGCAGACTGGACGAGCTTCACAGCTAGAACGATGCTCCCAGAAACAACTGGAGTTATCGGAGACGATGTCGACGCCATAACAAATGCAATAATCGAGTCGGCATCGAGATATATTCCCAAAACATCTGGGAAACTTACAAAGAAACCCGTTCCATGGTGGAACGATGAAATAAGTGAAGCTATAAAAAGAAAGAAAAGGGCGTATAATGCCTTTAAGAAGCGTCCTAGTATAGAAAATCTTGTTGCCTTTAAGAAATACAGGGCGTATGCAAAACGTGTTATGATAGATTCGAAAAAACGATCCTGGCAGCAATACGTGTCATCCATTGACAAAACTACTACTGCATCAGATGTTTGGAGGAAAGTGAAGGCGATTTGTGGGCGTAATGATTTTACTCCCATAACTAGCCTTCAAGATGAAGATGAAATAAAAGATACTCCATATGAAATTGCAGAGCTGTTATCCAATCATTTCGAAAAGGCCAGCAAAACGGCCAACTACGAGGAACGTTTTCGAACCAAAAAAGAAGAACACGAAGGTCTACTAAATTTTGGAACTGAGTATAATTACTCATATAATGTACCATTTAAAATGGAAGAATTCGCGAAGGCGTTGGAAAAATCAGGTAACACAGCTGCTGGTCCGGATGAAATCCACTATAATATGATCAGGCAGCTGAATACCACTGCAAAGTGTAGACTATTAGAACTTTATAATAAAATATGGCGGGATGGAACGTACCCGCAGCAGTGGAAAAAAGCTCATGTTGTTCCAGTACCAAAGAAAAATAAAAATTTAACAGACCCCAATAGCTACCGTCCTATTTCTTTGACGTGTGCTATGGGGAAAATATTGGAAAAAATGATTAATAATCGACTCGTCTGGGTTTTGGAAAAAGAAAACCTGATATCATCGTATCAAGCAGGTTTTCGACAATACCATTCTACCACTGATCAAATGATCAGCTTAGAGGACATTATATATAACAGCTTTATTACAAGGAAACATTGTGTCGGAGTCTTCTTTGATCTTCAGAAGGCTTTCGATATGACCTGGCGTCATGGTATAATGCTCCAGTTACATGAATGGGGCATTCGTGGCAATTTGCCTATACTGCTCAGCAACTACATGAATGACCGTACCTTCCAAATACGCGTCAACAACGAATATTCATGTGAAAGAATCTTGGAAAATGGCATACCGCAAGGTTCGCCGTTGAGCGGTACCTTGTTTACCATTGCCATTAATAAATTGATATTAGCCATTCCAGTAGAAATCAGCAAAAGCGTCTATGTTGATGATCTGGCAATCGTATATGCCAGCAACAAGACTGCTATAGTGAGGTACAAATTGCAACGAGCGATCAATGCTCTAAATGAAGTTGCAAGGAATACAGGATTCCAATTCTCACCAGAAAAAACGTGCTGTGTACACTTTTGTAGGAAGAGAATTCCTCATCAAAGTCCTGCTCTGACAATTGATGATAATCCAATACAATATAAAGACAGTGTAAGGTATTTAGGACTAGTATTGGATAAATCCCTCACATGGGGATTACATATACAGGACTTAAGTGATAGATGCAAAAGAGCCCTAAACATTATAAAATGTTTATCGAACCTAAATTGGGGCTCAGGAAAAGAGACATTATTGAGACTGTATAAAGCATTGGTTCAATCTAAACTAGACTACGGATGTATCGTATATTCATCCGCTAGAAAGTCGCACTTAAGAAAGTTAGACGTAGTTCATAATAGCGGAATAAGATACGCAACAGGTGCTTTCCGCACGAGTCCGGCGGCTAGTCTGATGTCTGAAGCCGGAATAATGCCACTACATTATAGAAGAGAGATCCTCTTGTTAAGATATGCAGCAAATATATGGGCTTTCCCTGCCCATATAAATAATAAATTGTTTATGAATCATCCCATGGCTGCATTATACGAACGTCGTGCTACCTATTCCAGACCAGCCGGAATTAGGTACCACGAATTAAGAAGGAAATATGAAATTGCTATACCAGAGACACTAGCAATTTCTACTAGAGAAATACCGCCATGGCTCTTGCCAGCGGTAAATACAAGTTTGGATCTCTCTCAAGGAGAAATAAAAAAGAAACCAGCAGTGATCATCCAGCAGGAATTTTTAGCAACCGTCAGTAGTTACGAAGAACATATTAGAATTTATACTGACGGTTCTAAAACCGAACATGGTGTTGGATGCTCGATATATGTAAATGAAGAAGCCCACTCTTGGAGACTGCCAGATGTGGCCAGTGTCTACACGGCAGAACTCACTGCAATTCAGCAAGCTCTTCGCTACACTGAACACTATTGCGAAGAGAGAGTGCTAATATGTTCCGACTCATTAAGTGCACTTGTCGCAATTCGGAACAAGAACATTAAGGATGTCCTAATTGCAAACATCCTGTCCATTTTATACGTTCTAAAACAACGAGGACAGCGATGCGTATTTGTATGGACTCCGGGGCATGCTGCTATTACAGGTAATGAAATCGCAGACGAAGCTGCCAGAAAGGCAACAGTCTGCGATGATTTGGATGCATTTCCTGTAAGAGTGGCAGATATTAAAAACCGTCTAACAAATATAGTAAGAAACAAGTGGAACGCTGAATGGAGGAGTTTAAATACAAAATTAAACTCAGTTAAAACTTCTCCTTATAAATGGAAAAGCGACTTTAAATTGACTCGCCGTGAACAAGTAGCGGTGACCAGACTTAGAATCGGTCACACGCGATTAACAAATTTATATTTGTTAACCGGCGAAGTGAGACCAATGTGCGGTGTTTGCAATAAAACACTGACAACCAAGCATCTAATAGAAGAGTGTACCATATATGAGGACCTCAGAAAGAGGTTCTGTTTTACAAATAATATTAGTGCTGATCTGGATAATGGAAATGAAGAAAATATAGTTGCATTTTTACACGCCAGTGGACTTCTTAAAAGTCTGTAAAATGGAAGTTTAAAGCTGTGGAAAAAGATACTCTAAGTGGTAGTTATATATATATATACATATAGAAGAAAGAGGAAAGATATGGTATTGAGAAGATTAATTATAATTTTAAGTTCATGGTCTTTTGAGAACCTATCTCAAATTTTAATATTGGGGCCCTTTACACCCCGTAAGTGTTTGTGATTGTCCTTGTCTTTCATGTTTTAATGTTTACTGTGAAGTTTGTGTTTTTAAATAAAATGTAAGGGCCCTTTACACCCTTACATATGACGATCCTGATGGAGATAAAAATTTCTTTTAAAGAATGTGACGAGGGCTAATGACCTTAGCAGTCGATGCCCGTAAAAATTAACAAAAAAAAAAAAAAAAAAAAATAATAATAATAATAATAATAATAATAATAATAATAATAATAATAATAATAATAATAATAATAATAATAATAATAATAATAATAATAATAATAATAATAATAATAATAATAATAATAATAATAATAATAATAATAATAATAATAATAATAATAATAATAATAATAATAATAATAATAATAATAATAATAATAATAATAATAATAATAATAATAATAATAATAATAATAATAATAATAATAATAATAATAATAATAATAATAATAATAATAATAATAATAATAATAATAATAATAATAATAATAATAATAATAATAATAATAATAATAATAATAATAATAATAATAATAATAATAATAATAATAATAATAATAATAATAATAATAATAATAATAATAATAATAATAATAATAATAATAATAATAATAATAATAATAATAATAATAATAATAATAATAATAATAATAATAATAATAATAATAATAATAATAATAATAATAATAATAATAATAATAATAATAATAATAATAATAATAATAATAATAATAATAATAATAATAATAATAATAATAATAATAATAATAATAATAATAATAATAATAATAATAATAATAATAATAATAATAATAATAATAATAATAATAATAATAATAATAATAATAATAATAATAATAATAATAATAATAATAATAATAATAATAATAATAATAATAATAATAATAATAATAATAATAATAATAATAATAATAATAATAATAATAATAATAATAATAATAATAATAATAATAATAATAATAATAATAATAATAATAATAATAATAATAATAATAATAATAATAATAATAATAATAATAATAATAATAATAATAATAATAATAATAATAATAATAATAATAATAATAATAATAATAATAATAATAATAATAATAATAATAATAATAATAATAATAATAATAATAATAATAATAATAATAATAATAATAATAATAATAATAATAATAATAATAATAATAATAATAATAATAATAATAATAATAATAATAATAATAATAATAATAATAATAATAATAATAATAATAATAATAATAATAATAATAATAATAATAATAATAATAATAATAATAATAATAATAATAATAATAATAATAATAATAATAATAATAATAATAATAATAATAATAATAATAATAATAATAATAATAATAATAATAATAATAATAATAATAATAATAATAATAACAACAATAATAATAATAATAATAATAATAATAATAATAATAATAATAATAATAATAATAATAATAATAATAATGCCCTGAGGTAGATAATCCCCACGTCCGGAACACAACATCTATGTTCCACGTCCAGGGCGGCAACAGCTGTACCTTTGTACATCACATATAGCTGGCTAACGGGGTTCCGAGTAAATTCCTCGGTTATGCATTGTTAAGTTTGACCTGGTTCCAACTTCAGGTCACTAAACGGACTGGATTTTTGGCTACCTGCAGGAAATGGAGTAACATATGATTTTGGATATGGATTCATACCATTCCTAGAGCTGGCGATGTGGCGGCCAGGGTCAATGTTATTGCAGGTGTAACGGAGACCCTTCCGTTGTCCACATGCCCCCTGCGATGGCAAGCATGTAGCAATGGTGCCCATGTATGTCGGTGCATGGGAGCTCTGAAAGCTTCGGTGAGTAGGAGCCTGGAGTCAGTGCAGAGACTGCGCATCCGCTCTCTGCCAGGACATATGCCGGTTCCACCGGAGTACCGGATAGGACCTCCAAGGTTAGTAGCCCTGGAGTGGGGGTGTACCCCGGCGGCTAGCCTTGCTACAGAAGGGATCAATGTTCATGAATTTTCCTGAACAAACTCACGTGGCAGAGGGTGCACGTAAACACCCTCGTTTAGAAACCGCCGATTCGCCACAAGCGAAGCGGAAAAAAAGCAAGGAGAGTGATAAGATTAGAAAAGATGCTGATAAAATCAGTAAAGATTTGAGAAAAGCTTTGTTTGGTAATAATGTTCCCAAACCAAGATTTTTGGTCATTACAAAAGAGAATGGTAACTTCCAAAAGGTAAGTCCATTCTTAATTGCTAGAGAGATTACAAATTGTGCTGGTGGTCCTGTCAAGGATATCCGTAAGACGTTTAACGGATTACATGTCGAAACTATAAACGACATGCAAAGTCAGAAAGTCCAGGCGTTGAAGAAGATCGGTGAATTTGCGGTTACTGTCCAACCGCATAGTACACTCAATTCATCTAGAGGAGTTGTTGTTTGCCGTGATCTTCTTAACTGTACTGAAGAAGAAATAGTGCAGGAAATGTCTAGTCAGGGAGTGACACATTGTCGCAGACTTTCTATGAGACGAAACGGTGAGATTCTTCCTTCGGCCTCTCATGTATTGACATTCAATAGGCCAAGTCTTCCTGAAAAGGTACGAGCTGGCATCCATCGGCTTGATGTACGGGCATTTATTCCGCAGCCGATGAGATGTTTTAGATGTCAACGTTTCGGACACACTGCCGCTAGGTGTGAAGCGCAGGAAATTTGTATATGCGGAATGAAGGTACATGAGGGTGATCCATGTAAAGACCCTCCAGTCTGCATTAATTGTAACGGGCACCATAACTGTCGATCCAGGAACTGCCCAGTATACAAATCAGAAACAGCCATTCAGGAGGTTAAAACGCTTCAAAAAGTCAGCTACCCTGAAGCGAGGAAGATTGTAAACCTACGTACACCTAGACCATCGACTTCATACGCAGAAGCAGCTGCTGCTCCCCCCACACCTAAAATCAACGTGGAGCAGTTGCTTAATACGATGGCACCAAGTCTCGCGACAGTGATAGAAAGAATCATTGATTCCAGGATCGAGTCGACTCATCAGATACAACAAAGTAAACATGAGAAGGCTCAATCCCGGACTGACGTCGCCGACAGAAGACCCGCACCAGCGCAGTTTAAAAAACCAGCAAAATCCTCGATTATAACTCCAGCAATAGACGTAATGAAGAAAAATCTTGATCTATCCAACAAAGATCTAAAGATCACCCCGACGACGAGTCATATAGTTAAGGATACTGTGACAAGAGTACAGGAAAAATCTGCGTCAACCAAAATGGAGGTGCAAGTAACTATCGAAAAAGCACCAGACACAGACAATATTAAAACCGTACCTACAGAGGCCCCAAAAGCTCAGAGAACAACTGTGGCGAGAGCATCTGTATCAGCCGGCCCAAGCACAGCCTTAGATATCGAATCGAGTTCATCAGCCGCCGAAAGTGCTTCGGTTGCAAGTTTAGACTCAATTGCAACGATGCTCACAGCACCATTGAAGCTTTCATCACCTGATGTAAGCCGGCGAACGTCATTGGCGTCAGAAAGAGAAGACGAAGCCATGTCCGAAGCCTCAGACACTCTGTCGTCGGAAGTTGAGGCCGTTCGCAGGATGGAAAAGCGGTGTAAAAAAGGTTGGCCGAAAGGAAAGCCTAGGCGGTAATTTGTGGTTTTTAAATTAGAAGATTGAAATTTTGCTCACTTATTTTCTTCATGGAAATATGAAATAAAGAACCTTTTTTATTTTTTTTTTGAAGTGGGATGGGGCTAATGACCAAAGTAGTCGATGCCCCTAAAAACCTCAAAAAAAAAAAAAAAAAAAAAATAATAATAATAATAATAATAATAATAATAATAATAATAATAATGCCCTGAGGTAGATATTCCCCACGTCCGGAACACAACATCTATGTTCCACGTCCAGGGCGGTAACAGCTGTACTCAAGTACATTACATATAGCTGGCTAACGGGGTTCCGAGTGTTGTTTCTCGGATATACTTTCTTCGGTCGATTTACATCCATAGGCCGAATTACAGGACTGGACTTTACGGCCACCTGCAGATATGACATTTTTAACGATTACGGAAATGGATTTATACCGCCTTTAGAGCTGGCGATGTGGCGGCCACGGTCAAAGTTATTTGCAGGTGTAACGGAGACCTTTCGTCGTCCACATGCCCCCTGCGATGGCAAGCATGTAGTTAAGGTGCCCATGTTCGGAGCATGGGAGCCCTGAAAGCTTCGGTGTGTAGGGGCCTGGAGTCAGTGCAGAGACTGCGCATCCGCTCTCTGCCAGGACATATGCCGGTTCCACCGGAGTACCGGAACGGACCTCCAGGGTTGGTAGCCCTGGAGTGGGGGTGTACCCCGGCGGCTAGCCTTACTACAGAAGGGATTTTTTGTTCATGAATTTTCCTGAACAAACCAACGTGGCAGAGGGTGCACGTAAACACCCTCGTTTAGAACCAGCCGTTTCGCCTGAGGCAAAACGGAGGAAGAGTACGGAGAGTAAGAAGATAGAGATTGAGGCTAGAAAAAGCTTACAGAAGGCTTTTTTTAAAAGTAGTAATGTACCGAAACCTAAATATTTGGTCATTACAAAGGAGGATGGAAATTTCTCGAGGGTGAGTCCTTTTCTCATCGCTCGAGAGATAAACAAATGTGCTGGAGGCCCTGTAAAGGAAATACGGAAAACTTTTACGGGACTTCATGTAGAGACTGTTAATGATATACAGTCTCAGAAGATTTTAGGGCTGAAGAAAATTGGAGAGCTAGCGGTACGCGTTGATCCCCACGGCACGCTCAACACCTCAAGGGGTGTTGTGGTCTGTCGGGATCTTTTAAACTGTTCGGAGCAAGAGATTGTAGAGGAGCTGGCAGCACAAGGAGTAATAGAGTGCCGTCGGTTAAACATGAGAGGGAACGGTGAGGTCTTACCCTCGGCTTCTCATGTCCTTACTTTCAACCGGCCTACTTTGCCAGAAAAGATAAGAGCGGGGATTCACCGTTTGGATGTGCGGGCATTTGTCCCACAGCCGATGAGGTGCTTCAAGTGCCAACGCTTTGGCCACACCGCTCTTAGATGCGAAAGACCGCAAATATGCGTGTGCGGTGAAGAGGTGCATGAGGGAGAGCCATGTAAAGAGCCTCCTACATGCATAAACTGCAAAGGAGCGCATTCTTGTAGATCAAGGAATTGTCCTGTCTACAAAGATGAGGTAGCTGTGCAGGAAGTAAAAACCCTGCAAAAAGTCAGCTACTTCGATGCAAAAAAAATAGTTAACGCCCGTAAGCCTAGAGCAGCAACATCTTATGCTCAGGCTGCGGCTACTGTTCCTGCTCCTGCTCCGATTGCTGTAGATGAGGTACAAATTATAAATAAACTTGCTCCCACTTTGGCTAACATGATTGAGAGGATCATCGAAAACAAGATGAAACCTCTTGGCAATAAAGAACTTGTTAAGCCAAAGATAGTGATACAGCCTGCTGAAGATAAGTCGATAAAAGTGAAAGTTGCTCCTCCAGAAAAGAAAACGGACAATAAACCTGAATGTCAAGTCCGTCTCAGCGAGATCCTCGATGAAAAGAAAAAGGCGATACCTACAGAGTCTGTTATGGAGGCTCCCAAGCCTCCTGTAACTGAAGTGGCCTCTAAGCCTCAGAGGCCACAAAAAATCACACAGGGGGGGCGAGTGTCCCCCCTCCCACAGGCGGTGACCGGTGCGACCCCCGTGTTGGGGAGCGGGCAGGTTGTCGCCTCTCAATCGGCGCCTGAAACCGGCGCCGATCCATGCCCGTCGTCGTCGGCGGCTTCGGTGGTCTCCGATACGGAGACCGGAAGCCTTACAGGCGACGACCTTCTCCGCGAACACGATGCTGTTCGCAGGATGGAGAAGAAAAGGAAAAAGGGATGGCCGAAAGGAAAACCCAGGCAATAATTTAATTAAAAATTAAAAATTAGCGAGTCGATTGTACAATGGAACATCAATGGATGTTTTTCAAACATCCATGAGCTCCAACGCTTGGTACATGACGTAGACCCGATTTGTATATGTCTGCAAGAAACGCATTTCCGCCGAAATGAAAATTTTAAATTAAAAGGATTCCATATATTTCGGCGAGATCAACCGCCAAATGTAAGAGTTAGAGGTGGAATAGCTATATTAACATCGACTAGAGCTACCACCGAAGCGGTTGTTCTAAACACCAACCTACAAGCGGTCGCCGTTAGAATGAAGCGACCGCTTAAGATCACTGTGTGCAGCATATACTTACCGAATTACGATTGGAATAAGGATGACATAGAAAGATTAATTTCCGAGCTTCCCCCACCTGTTTTACTGGTGGGTGATTTTAACGCTCATAATTCTCTCTGGGGATCGGATCGAGTAGATCCCCGTGGAAGAGAACTGGAAGGGTTCCTGATGAATTCTGATCTTATTATTTTAAATGACGGATCAGGAACCTTTTTCAATGCCAGAGATGGATCGACGTCCTGTATAGATCTTGCACTCATAAGCGGATCGATAGCACCGAGGTACAGCTTCCATGTTATAGACGATCTGCATGGAAGCGATCATTTCCCGGTGCAAATTGTAACTGATGTTACTAGAACAATATATCCCATCCCTAAAAGATGGTTATTTGAAAAGGCAGACTGGACGAGCTTCACAGCTAGAACGATGCTCCCAGAAACAACCGGAGTTATCGGAGACGATGTCGACGCCATAACAAATGCAATAATCGAGTCGGCATCGAGATATATTCCCAAAACATCTGGGAAACTTACAAAGAAACCCGTTCCATGGTGGAACGATGAAATAAGTGAAGCTATAAAAAGAAAGAAAAGGGCGTATAATGCCTTTAAGAAGCGTCCTAGTATAGAAAATCTTGTTGCCTTTAAGAAATACAGGGCGTATGCAAAACGTGTTATGATAGATTCGAAAAAACGATCCTGGCAGCAATACGTGTCATCCATTGACAAAACTACTACTGCATCAGATGTTTGGAGGAAAGTGAAGGCGATTTGTGGGCGTAATGATTTTACTCCCATAACTAGCCTTCAAGATGAAGATGAAGATGAAATAAAAGACACTCCATATGAAATTGCAGAGCTGTTATCCAATCATTTCGAAAAGGCCAGCAAAACGGCCAACTACGAGGAAGGTTTTCGAACCAAAAAAGAAGAACACGAAGGTCTACTAAATTTTGGAACTGAGTATAATTACTCATATAATGTACCATTTAAAATGGAAGAATTCGCGAAGGCGTTGGAAAAATCAGGTAACACAGCTGCTGGTCCGGATGAAATCCACTATAATATGATCAGGCAGCTGAATACCACTGCAAAGTGTAGATTATTAGAACTTTATAATAAAATATGGCGGGATGGAACGTACCCGCAGCAGTGGAAAAAAGCTCATGTTGTTCCAGTACCGAAGAAAAATAAAAATTTAAGAGACCCCAATAGCTACCGTCCTATTTCTTTGACGTGTGCTATGGGGAAAATTTTGGAAAAAATGATTAATAATCGACTCGTCTGGGTTTTGGAAAAAGAAAACCTGATATCACCGTATCAAGCAGGTTTTCGACAATACCATTCTACCACTGATCAAATGATCAGCTTAGAGGACATTATATATAACAGCTTTATTACAAGGAAACATTGTGTCGGAGTCTTCTTTGATCTTCAGAAGGCTTTCGATATGACCTGGCGTCATGGTATAATGCTCCAGTTACATGAATGGGGCATTCGTGGCAATTTGCCTATACTACTCAGCAACTACATGAATGATCGTACCTTCCAAGTACGCGTCAACAACGAATATTCATGTGAAAGAATCTTGGAAAATGGCATACCGCAAGGTTCGCCGTTGAGCGGTACCTTGTTTACCATTGCCATTAATAAATTGATATTAGCCATTCCAGTAGAAATCAGCAAAAGCGTCTATGTTGATGATCTGGCAATCGTATATGCCAGCAACAAGACTGCTATAGTGAGGTACAAATTGCAACGAGCGATCAATGCTCTAAATGAAGTTGCAAGGAATACAGGATTCCAATTCTCACCAGAAAAAACGTGTTGTGTACACTTTTGTAGGAAGAGAATTCCTCATCAAAGTCCTGCTCTGACAATTGATGATAATCCAATACAATATAAAGACAGCGTAAGGTATTTAGGACTAGTATTGGATAAATCCCTCACATGGGGATTACATATACAGGACTTGAGTGATAGATGCAAAAGAGCCCTAAACATTATAAAATGTTTATCGAACCTAAATTGGGGCTCAGGAAAAGAGACATTATTGAGACTGTATAAAGCATTGGTTCAATCTAAACTAGACTACGGATGTATCGTATATTCATCCGCTAGAAAGTCGCACTTAAGAAAGTTAGACGTAGTTCATAATAGCGGAATAAGATACGCAACAGGTGCTTTCCGCACGAGTCCGGCGGCTAGTCTGATGTCTGAAGCCGGAATAATGCCACTACATTATAGAAGAGAGATCCTCTTGTTAAGATATGCAGCAAATATATGGGCTTTCCCTGCCCATATAAATAATAAATTGTTTATGAATCATCCCATGGCTGCATTATACGAACGTCGTGCTACCTATTCCAGACCAGCCGGAATTAGGTACCACGAATTAAGAAGGAAATATGAAATTGCTATACCAGAGACACTAGCAATTTCTACTAGAGAAATACCGCCATGGCTCTTGCCAGCGGTAAATACAAGTTTGGATCTCTCTCAAGGAGAAATAAAAAAGAAACCAGCAGTGATCATCCAGCAAGATTTTTTAGCAACCGTCAGTAGTTACGAAGAACATATTAGAATTTATACTGACGGTTCTAAAACTGAACATGGTGTTGGATGCTCGATATATGTAAATGAAGAAGCCCACTTTTGGAGACTGCCAGATGTGGCCAGTGTCTACACGGCAGAGCTCACTGCAATTCAGCAAGCTCTTCGCTACACCGAACACTATTGCGAAGAGAGAGTGCTAATATGTTCCGACTCATTAAGTGCACTTGTCGCAATTCGGAACAAGAACATTAAGGATGTCCTAATTGCAAACATCCTGTCCATTTTATACGTTCTAAAACAACGAGGACAGCGATGCGTATTTGTATGGACTCCGGGGCATGCTGGTATTACAGGTAATGAAATCGCAGACGAAGCTGCCAGAAAGGCAACAGTCTGCGATGATTTGGATGCATTTCCTGTAAGAGTGGCAGATATTAAAAACCGTCTAACAAATATAGTAAGAAACAAGTGGAACGCTGAATGGAGGAGTTTAAATACAAAATTAAACTCAGTTAAAACTTCTCCTTATAAATGGAAAAGCGACTTTAAATTGACTCGCCGTGAACAAGTAGCGGTGACCAGACTTAGAATCGGTCACACGCGATTAACAAATTTATATTTGTTAACCGGCGAAGTGAGACCAATGTGCGGTGTTTGCAATAAAACACTGACAATCAAGCATCTAATAGAAGAGTGTACCATATATGAGGACCTCAGAAAGAGGTTCTGTTTTACAAATAATATTAGTGCTGATCTGGATAATGGAAATGAAGAAAATATAGTTGCATTTTTACACGCCAGTGGACTTCTTAAAAGTCTGTAAAATGGAAGTTTAAAGCTGTGGAAAAAGATACTCTAAGTGGTAGTTATATATACATATATACATATAGAAGAAAGAGGAAAGATATGGTATTGAGAAGATTAATTATAATTTTAAGTTCATGGTCTTTTGAGAACCTATCTCAAATTTTAATATTGGGGCCCTTTACACCCCGTAAGTGTTTGTGATTGTCCTTGTCTTTCATGTTTTAATGTTTATTGTGAAGTTTGTGTTTTTAAATAAAATGTAAGGGCCCTTTACACCCTTACATATGACGATCCTGATGGAGATAATAATTTCTTTTAAAGAATGTGACGAGGGCTAATGACCTTAGCAGTCGATGCCCGTAAAAATTCAGAAAAAAAAAAAAAAAAAAAAAAAAAAATAATAATAATAATAATAATAATAATAATAATAATAATAATAATAATAATAATAATAATAATAATAATAATAATAATAATAATAATAATAATAATAATAATAATAATAATAATAATAATAATAATAATAATAATAATAATAATAATAATAATAATAATAATAATAATAATAATAATAATAATAATAATAATAATAATAATAATAATAATAATAATAATAATAATAATAATAATAATAATAATAATAATAATAATAATAATAATAATAATAATAATAATAATAATAATAATAATAATAATAATAATAATAATAATAATAATAATAATAATAATAATAATAATAATAATAATAATAATAATAATAATAATAATAATAATAATAATAATAATAATAATAATAATAATAATAATAATAATAATAATAATAATAATAATAATAATAATAATAATAATAATAATAATAATAATAATAATAATAATAATAATAATAATAATAATAATAATAATAATAATAATAATAATAATAATAATAATAATAATAATAATAATAATAATAATAATAATAATAATAATAATAATAATAATAATAATAATAATAATAATAATAATAATAATAATAATAATAATAATAATAATAATAATAATAATAATAATAATAATAATAATAATAATAATAATAATAATAATAATAATAATAATAATAATAATAATAATAATAATAATAATAATAATAATAATAATAATAATAATAATAATAATAATAATAATAATAATAATAATAATAATAATAATAATAATAATAATAATAATAATAATAATAATAATAATAATAATAATAATAATAATAATAATAATAATAATAATAATAATAATAATAATAATAATAATAATAATAATAATAATAATAATAATGCCCTGAGGTAGATAATCCCCACGTCCGGAACACAACATCTATGTTCCACGTCCAGGGCGGCAACAGCTGTACCTTTGTACATCACATATAGCTGGCTAACGGGGTTCCGAGTAAATTCCTCGGTTATGCATTGTTAAGTTTGACCTGGTTCCAACTTCAGGTCACTAAACGGACTGGATTTTTGGCTACCTGCAGGAAATGAAATAACAAACGATTTTGGAAATGGATTCATACCATTCTTAGAGCTGGCGATGTGGCGGCCAGGGTCAATGTTATTGCAGGTGTAACGGAGACCCTTCCGTTGTCCACATGCCCCCTGCGATGGCAAGCATGTAGCAATGGTGCCCATGTATGTCGGTGCATGGGAGCTCTGAAAGCTTCGGTGAGTAGGAGCCTGGAGTCAGTGCAGAGACTGCGCATCCGCTCTCTGCCAGGACATATGCCGGTTCCACCGGAGTACCGGATAGGACCTCCAAGGTTAGTAGCCCTGGAGTGGGGGTGTACCCCGGCGGCTAGCCTTGCTACAGAAGGGATCAATGTTCATGAATTTTCCTGAACAAACTAACGTGGCAGAGGGTGCACGTAAACACCCTCGTTTAGAAACCGCCGATTCGCCACAAGCGAAGCGGAAAAAAAGTAAGGAGAGTGATAAGATTAGAAAAGATGCTGATAAAATCAGTAAAGATTTGAGAAAAGCTTTGTTTGGTAATAATGTTCCCAAACCAAGATTTTTGATCATTACAAAAGAGAATGGTAACTTCCAAAAGGTAAGTCCATTCTTAATTGCTAGAGAGATTACAAATTGTGCTGGTGGTCCTGTCAAGGATATTCGTAAAACTTTTAATGGATTGCATGTCGAAACCATCAACGACATGCAAAGCCAGAAAGTTTTGGCGTTGAAGAAGATCGGTGAATATGCGGTTTCGGTCCAACCGCATAGTACACTTAATTCATCTAGAGGAGTTGTTGTTTGCCGTGATCTTCTTAACTGTACTGAAGAAGAAATAGTGCAGGAAATGTCTAGTCAGGGAGTGACACATTGTCGCAGACTTTCTATGAGACGAAATGGTCAGATTCTTCCTTCGGCCTCTCATGTCTTGACATTCAATAGGCCAAGTCTTCCTGAAAAGGTACGAGCTGGCATCCATCGGCTTGATGTACGGGCATTTATTCCGCAGCCGATGAGATGTTTTAGATGTCAACGTTTCGGACACACTGCCGCTAGATGTGAAGCGCAGGAAATTTGTATATGCGGATCGAAGATTCATGAGGGTGATCCATGTAAAGACCCTCCAGTCTGCATTAACTGTAAAGGGCACCATAACTGTCGATCCAGGAACTGCCCAGTATACAAATCAGAAACAGCCATTCAGGAGGTTAAAACGCTTCAAAAAGTCAGCTACCCTGAAGCGAAGAAGATTGTAAACCAACGTACACCTAGACCATCGACTTCATACGCAGAAGCAGCTGCTGCTCCCCCCACACCTAAAATCAACGTGGAGCAGTTGCTTAATACGATGGCACCAAGTCTCGCGACAGTGATAGAAAGAATCATTGATTCCAAGATCGAGTCGACTCATCAGATACAACAAAGTAAACATGAGAAGGCTCAATCCCGGACTGACGTCGCCGACAGAAGACCCGCACCAGCGCAGTTTAAAAAACCAGCAAAATCCTCGATTATAACTCCAGCAATAGACGTAATGAAGAAAAATCTTGATCTATCCAACAAAGATCTAAAGATCACCCCGACGAAGAGTCATATAGATAAGGATACTGTGACAAGAGTACAGGAAAAATCTGCGTCAACCAAAATGGAGGTGCAAGTAACTATCGGAAAAGCACCAGACACAGACGATATTAAAACCGTACCTACAGAGGCCCCAAAAGCTCAGAGAACAACTGTGGCGAGAGCATCTGTATCAGCCGGCCCAAGCACAGCCTTAGATATCGAATCCAGTTCATCAGCCGCCGAAAGTGCATCGGTTGCAAGTTTAGACTCAATTGCAACGATGCTCACAGCACCATTGAAGCTTTCATCACCTGATGTAAGCCGGCGAACGTCATTGGCGTCAGAAAGAGAAGACGATGCCATGTCCGAAGCCTCAGACACTCTGTCGTCGGAAGTTGAGGCCGTTCGCAGAATGGAAAAGCGGTGTAAAAAGGGTTGGCCGAAAGGAAAGCCTAGAAAGTGATATAATTGGACCAGAAATTATAAGGAAAAGCAAAATTTTGATCATTTTGTGAAATTTTGAACTTTTTTTTTATTTTTTTTTTGAAGTGGGACGGGGCTAATGACCAAAGTAGTCGATGCCCCTAAAAACCTCAAAAAAAAAAAAAAAAAAAAAAAAAAAAATAATAATAATAATAATAATAATAATAATAATAATAATAATAATAATAATAATAATAATAATAATAATAATAATAATAATAATAATAATAATAATAATAATAATAATAATAATAATAATAATAATAATAATAATAATAATAATAATAATAATAATAATAATAATAATAATAATAATAATAATAATAATAATAATAATAATAATAATAATAATAATAATAATAATAATAATAATAATAATAATAATAATAATAATAATAATAATAATAATAATAATAATAATAATAATAATAATAATAATAATAATAATAATAATAATAATAATAATAATAATAATAATAATAATAATAATAATAATAATAATAATAATAATAATAATAATAATAATAATAATAATAATAATAATAATAATAATAATAATAATAATAATAATAATAATAATAATAATAATAATAATAATAATAATAATAATAATAATAATAATAATAATAATAATAATAATAATAATAATAATAATAATAATAATAATAATAATAATAATAATAATAATAATAATAATAATAATAATAATAATAATAATAATAATAATAATAATAATAATAATAATAATAATAATAATAATAATAATAATAATAATAATAATAATAATAATAATAATAATAATAATAATAATAATAATAATAATAATAATAATAATAATAATAATAATAATAATAATAATAATAATAATAATAATAATAATAATAATAATAATAATAATAATAATAATAATAATAATAATAATAATAATAATAATAATAATAATAATAATAATAATAATAATAATAATAATAATAATAATAATAATAATAATAATAATAATAATAATAATAATAATAATAATAATAATAATAATAATAATAATAATAATAATAATAATAATAATAATAATAATAATAATAATAATAATAATAATAATAATAATAATAATAATAATAATAATAATAATAATAATAATAATAATAATAATAATAATAATAATAATAATAATAATAATAATAATAATAATAATAATAATAATAATAATAATAATAATAATAATAATAATAATAATAATAATAATAATAATAATAATAATAATAATAATAATAATAATAATAATAATAATAATAATAATAATAATAATAATAATAATAATAATAATAATAATAATAATAATAATAATAATAATAATAATAATAATAATAATAATAATAATAATAATAATAATAATAATAATAATAATAATAATAATAATAATAATAATAATAATAATAATAATAATAATAATAATAATAATAATAATAATAATAATAATAATAATAATAATAATAATAATAATAATAATAATAATAATAATAATAATAATAATAATAATAATAATAATAATAATAATAATAATAATAATAATAATAATAATAATAATAATAATAATAATTCTACTCTAATTTAAAAGTTTATTTTATAGATAACGATACGTGTTATGATGATAAGGTAATCAAGATTTATTCCGTAGTTCCGTTCCGCAAGAACCAATTTATCAAAATTCTGGTAACTCCACAAGTTTTATTCAGAGATTGAAAAGGAAATGGAGTAGAAATTTCTCCATTAACAACAATTTAATAAATTAATTTATTTTCACATAATGTTTTTCGTTTTATATTTCTTTTTCAAAATTACTTTAAAAAAAAAGAACATTGTTTTATTTTTATGTTATTTCATTTCTATATTTAATAATTGTTATAAAGTTTTGTGCTAGTAAAGTACAAATTTAAAGAAAAATAAATAAACAAAAGAAAATACTGAGAAGTATAATTTTAAGCAATTTTAAGGCGAGTGTTATACTTGTATAAAAGATAATCGTCTATCATTTAAGGAAAAAAATTCTATACTAGAGTTTTAAAAATAAAATATTATTTATGAATCCATAGTTTTTTCAGCCTTTTAGAAAAAAAGAACAAATCCTTAATATCTTGAGAAATAATTTTATTTTGTTTTTATTATTGCATGATAATAATTTTCCTACATTTTTTTAAAAGAACTTTTTTCAGTTTTATATCTGGTTATTGGCATCTAGCACGCCATTTTTAAATTTAGTCACCCAGACTAGACTACATTAACTTAACTTAACGTAGAGGGAATAAAAAGACAAATCACCTCACCTCTTATCTTATAAAATGTATTCATCACAATAATCACTAGCTATAAAGTATATGAGCTAAGTGTATTTATTAAAAAAAATTATAGCTGTTCAAACCAGTTCAATATCTATTCAGCATTTTACATTATCAAATATTTTGTAACATAATTTTTCTTACTTATTTGTTACTCTACTGAAGTAGTATTTTCAGTGGATATTTTTTTATGAGACTATGTAGACAAAAAAAAAATATTTAGTGTTCTCAAAAATCAATTTTGATAAGAGCAAAATGTCTCAAAACATTGCTATGAATGAGAAAAGAATTAAGTATTCTTCATATCCATTTAATATGTTTATAGGAAAAAATGAATAATTCAAATTTAATCAAAGAAAAAAAATGTTTTAACGAATAGAATGAATGAAATATTTTTACTTTAAATACAATAAAAAATGTATTAGAAATACTTAAAAAAATTCATCATCAAATGATAAAATTAATTTTAAAATAAATAAGTATAAACAAAGTTAATGAAACGTAACTAAATAGTGAATGATTAAATAGAAAATGAAATAGTCAATTACGAATTTATGAATTTTTACATTTTGAATGTAAAATTTCAAAAGATGTAAGAAGTATTTAGGAAATCTAAATTAGAATAAAATAAGCAGCGATAACTTCAGCAGAAAAAAATTGACCATAATCATTAGGCTCTGAAATTAAAAAAAAATTGTAGTATCTTAATGAAATGTTTGCTTTGTGGGTATAAAAAGAAAAGTATAAAGGTAAAGAATTGAATATGGTGTTTTAGAATGTTGAAAATGATTGTATTAGGAAACATTACTTGATCGGGTTATGTAATTAAACATTACATACCTAAGAGTATGCTCTTAGGTTATAGGTCGACATCCGGTATCTTCAAAAAAGCTCCAAGTAAGATCCATAAGCACAGCCTTATAAAAAAACTAGCAAAGACGCAGTACCTCCAAAGCAGTGGTGGCTTGCGTATAGGCACTGTGGAACTGCAGCAGTCCCTATTTCTATTTTATGTTATCGATAACATATAATGAGTCATTTTTTCTTTAATTCTTTCTTTATACTTGTACAATGTATAATTGTTAAGCTTAATGTCAGTAGCCATCTCCCAGTTTATGAAAAAAATACAATAATCTTTGCATGGAACTGTGCGTTTCACAGTTCCAGCGGTTTGGTGTTTGGTTGTTGTGCGCATGCGCACATAGGAAGGTGCACGCGAGGCTGCGAAGGAGCGAGAGTACTGTCAATTCCGCAGTGCCGACTCTGGCGTGCTGATGGAAGGTAGTTTTCTTTTTACTCCGCGTGTGTACGGAACGTTCATCCTTCGTTCCTTTTTCTAGTTTTGTCGGTGGAAGGAGTATGAAAATGGTTTAGTTGTTTTTTCAGTAATGATCAGAATATGGCGGAAAGCAAAGGCTCTTTGATTGCCAAATCTATCCAAACGCTGGAAGGGTGAAAGAGAAGGTAATTAATAAAAACTAATTATGTGTTTGATTTTGTGTACATAGAAATTTAAATTAAGGACCATTGGACTATAGTGTTTTTAAGCGAATATTTTATTAAGTTATTATCTAATAATACTAAAAAATATTATCTGTACTGACATTATATTATTTATTCGGTTAAACCGAATACGGGTTTTAAGCACAACATGCTTAAAATCCGTGTACCATATTCTTGAACGTGATAAAGTGTAGAATTAGATTATTATCCTGCTTCTAGCTATTTTATTTGAATGATTTTTTTCGGTTCTTTTATTTTACAGAAAACTTTAATCATTAAAAATGATTAAAGCCCAGAAACAAATTTTCTGAGCAGCACCCCCACTAATTTTATTTACGAGCCGCCACTGCTCTGAAGATACTTTAAAGTGAGTTTAACGTTTTTATTTATTCTTATCATGCATCATTTATATTGGTTATTTTCAAGTATGTATTGTTTATTCTCAAACTTTGAAATATTCCTTTATACAGAAAGGCTAAAATATTTATATTTTGATAGCTCTGAAGGAATTGTTTTTGATGTTTAGAATACAAAACGGTTAAAGGAAAAGATAAAGTAAAATAAAGTGAAGTTCAGAAAAGAACTGTTGTATTTACTCTCGTAGTTTACGCAATTTGTCGATCAACATTTTTTATCTAAAAGTAAGTGCGTTATTTATGCGAAGAAACGATTTTACATAGGTTCATAATCAGACTAAAATGTGACAATCGGTGGGAAAATTATATATATTTAACTAAATATCTCAATTTTGAATATTTAAAAAGAATGTTGTTTAAAATTTCCGGTGCGTGAATTACGGAATGGCGTGAATTACGTGAGTAAATACGTAATTTCTTTCTAGTATTTCTGAAACGGAAATAATATTTATCTAGCAAAAGTGAATGAACAAATGACTATATATGCTTGTCTCGTGCTTGACTGAGCTAGCACGAATCTGGTTAGAGTGTGAAACTTAACTTAGATTGTAGTAATTGGTTAATTAATTGGTGTGGGAAGGATTGATTGCCATAATTTACGTAGGGAAATTAATTTTATGAATAACAAAAAAGCGCATCGGCTGTTACGTTAAATATTCACTGAATGTGAAAATAGGAGGAGAAAAAATTGTAGGTAGAATAAATTTGTTATTTGGGAAGTAGAATTACTAAAGATGGACGAAGCAGGAGCGACATAAAATGCCGAATAGCACAGGCGAAACAAGCCTTCAGTCAGAAATATAATTCGTTTACATCAAAAATTAATTTAAACGTGAGGAAAAGATTTTTGAAAGTATATGTTTGGAGTGTCGCTTTATATGGAAGTGAAACTTGGACAATCGGAGTATCTGAGAAGAAAAGATTAGAAGCTTTTGAAATGTGGTGTTATAGGAGAATGTTAAAAATCAGATGGATGGATAAAGTGACAAATGAAGAGGTGTTGCGGCAAATAGATGAAGAAAGAAGCATCTGGAAAAATATAGCTAAAAGAAGAGACAGACTTATAGGCCACATATTAAGGCATCCTGGAATAGTCGCTTTAATATTGGAGGGACAGGTAGAAGGAAAACATTGTGTAGGCAGGCAACGTTTGGAATATGTAAAATAAACTGTTAGGGATGTAGGATGTAGGGGTTATACCGAAATGAAACGACTAACACTAGATAGGAAATCCTGGAGAGCTGCATCAAACCAGTCAAATGACTGAAGACAAAAAAAAGTTTTTTTTTTTTTTAAGGATTTCTTTCTTTAATAGCTTGTAAGAGAGAAAGAAATCCGTGTTTGAAAATTTGAACTTGTGAATAAATAAATCGGTTTCTTTACCCTAGCGGCATTGGGAAACTGATAAAACACTGGGAACAGCTGTATTGTGCAAAACCATTTAACACCGTTCTACATTTTGTTAAGATGAAAACTCTTACGCTTGTTAATAAATTTATAAAATAAACGAATTACAAAAATCTATTAAATTTATATAAATTTTATTAAATATCTATAGCAGTTTGAATTGAAATTATAAAAATAATTACAATTAATATTATTGTCTTTTTTTGTAGTTATTTAAATTAGATCATGTATCTTAATGTTGTTTTAAAATAATTTTAGTTGCAGAATAGTCAGTCATCACATTGGAGTCGTTTTATTTGTTAAGTTCTCTTGTAAATGTTGAGGTTGAATAGTAAAAAGTAGAAGTAGATATCTACATATAATATTCTACTGTTGATATTTAGCTAGAAGAAATATATATATATATCTCAAAATAACAATTGTAAACATAAACACCAAACACAGTAATAGAAAAATCTAATAAACTACCAAAAGTCAAATATCAGAATTTTCAACAAAAAAATGGTACAGTATATAAAACATGCCATAGTCTGTAAGTGAATGTTTAATGATTTTTAATTAAAGGGACATTCCTAATAAAGAGATGCTTTATAACTTAAAAATGTTCATTTTAATGTTTAATATGGTACATACATATATATAAATGTACATATATGTAGGTTTTTAAATTAATATGTATTTCACACAGTTTTTAAAAATAAACTGTAAGTTTTTAAAGGAATATAATTTTTGATTATTTTGAAATTCTCTGATGACGATGATACCGAGCTCTCGAAAGCGCTAAAAAAATTCATACACAAATAAAACTTACATAAATTTGTTTTTTTAACTTTATATCTGATTAATTAATCAAAAAATGTTATTATAGATAAATTAAAAAAAAATAAGTGTACACAAAAAAAGGAGAAACAATAATGAATATCTATGAGAATAATGATGCTCATTTACAGCACGTTAATGAACAGAGTGAATGTGCTTTTCAGTTATGGCAGAGTATCAATTAAATTGCTATGATGGTTTGACAAGCAGTGTGCGATAGTAGTTACTGGGTTTAATATTGTAGGAAACTGCTGTATTCCTTTCAAATTCTTTAGTTTAGCCTGTTATGAAATGATTGTTATTTTTAAAAATTGAGCTATTTTTTTGACAGAGGTGATTAGCACATCATGTCAGGTCGCCTACAACCGTAAGGATTATGGGCGTAAAAATATTACACGCGCGCGCTTACCTACACACACACACACACACACACACACACATATATATGTGTTGTTTTCGAATTCCTTGTCGTTCACACAATTAGGCATTACAAAAAGCTCCTTGCAGCGAATATTATGAATGAATTTGATATTTGTGTATGTGTGTGTGTGTGTGTGTGTGTGTGTGTGTGTGTGTGTGTGTGTGTGTGTGTGTGTGTGTGTGTGTGTGTGTGTGTGTGTGTGTGTGTGTGTGTGTGTGTGTGTGTGTGTGTGTGTGTGTGTGTGTGTGTGTGTGTGTGTGTGTGTGTGTGTGTGATAAATTTTATCGTAATATATACGTTTATAATAACAATAAACAATGTTATATTTTACTTCACATTTGATTTATTTTTTTAAAATTACGGAGTATTTTTTTTTACAGCGCTTGAGTACTCGATGACGTTTCTTAATTAAGTGCTTGGTGGTTGGTTGAGTATAAAACTGAAAAAAAAAATCGTCATTTCTAATGCGTTTATTAGGTCTTTCATAAATAAACGAATTGAAAATGAAGAAATGAGAAAAAAATATTAGTAAATTGTTGATAATGAAGACAAACAGATGAATTTTATCAAGAAGTGTGAGAGAGAGAATATGAAAGAGACTGTGGTAGAATGATTTTTATTAAATGCGTTGTCATGGTAACGAGAGTTATATGAAATGAAACCTGGAATCAATAAGCTATTGCCGATTAATGGAAATTGGTTTTGATTAGAACTTGGTTATATCTTAATAATCAGTTCCTTAAATCTACTTATGAATTTGGGTTATATTTATATATATATATATATATATATATATATATATATATATATATATGTATTAAAAAAATAAAAACAAACATTTCTTATGTTTGAACAAACAAGTTATTTTGTTAAGTAATGTTTATTATTAATTACAATTTTATTTCATTTTATTACTCATTTCAAGAGATGTAATGATTTAATTAAAATGCTTCAAATAGGCGAGTCGATTTAATTAAATTTTCCTCTGTAGATGCGTCTCAAATTCAATAATGTTGCAATAATAATTTACACGTTTACTCACACTCAGTATTCATACTCGGTACACGCTACACATACACTTACATTCTGCTCGGATTGAAATTGAATTTAAGCAAAGTTTGAAAAAAATTACAAAGTAATAAATTATAACGTAAAATAAAATACGAGTATAAAAGAATATAATTATCTATTTAGGAAATAACTCATTAGAGTTATTAATTTTTTCATAATAACCAATTTAATATGTGTATTAATTAATTTTTTAATAAAAATATTTAAATAAAAATATGAAAAATAAATTAAATTTCCCTTTTAAATATACCGGAGGGAAATCTAAAATAATACGTTTCCCCCTTTTTTTTAATTAACATGAATTGACTTTGTCCCGGTCTATATTCTCTACATTAAGCCTAATCATGGTTATGGAATTATTTAATTTGGAATGAGAATGAAATTGTTTTAATATTTTTTAAAGAACAAAAAAAAACATTTTCTTTTTTTTGTAAAATAACCTTCAGGCTAACAGAGCAATATTTATTTATTTTGATTTAAATAAAATTTTATTAACTTCAAACTCGAAATTGTATTTATACAAGTATATAGAAAAAAGCTTTTAAATAGTTATTACATAAAACCTGGTGGTTTTAAAATAGCCTTTTCAAGATGTATGTATAAATATTTTTTCATTTCATTTATTAATTAAAGACATCGAGGTAAATTAAATTCCATAGGATTTAGTAATTAATTAGATAATAGATAGGATTTATTCAACGATTATAATTCTCGTATTTAAACATTTTTTCCAGAATAATCTTGCAGATAGATGATAACCACACTTAATTCTAGATTAATCAAATTATTTGGAGAAATTTTGGTTAATATTATAAATTTAATCGGGTTTTTAATTAAAAGGAAATAACTTTTTAAAAACTGGACTACCTTACCTTTTCCATAAATGGTTTGTACGGGCTATTATGTCAAATAACATCATAACCACATTACTTGGAGGTGACCCGAGATTTAGAGGAAAATTACATTATTCAAAGCGACATAGGCATGCTTGAGAAACTTGTGAACAATTACTCTATGCCATGCTTACTAAATTTAGTACGAAATGAAATAGTTTCCTGTTACCAGTGATTTTCTGTTGTTTATCAGTATGACAGGGCCACCAAAATTCTGGCGAATTTCAGTCAGATTATCAGTGGCGTATTAAGATTTATCCAGTCACGTTATTCTCATAAAAATGAATTGATATTAATTAATAAAAAATATTTTTGATTACTTATTTTTTACAATGAATCATAATGCTGATTATGAAATTTATTTTTAAAAATATATATTAATATATCCAGTTGGAGCTCGTTTTGCTCGCCTGATGGTCTAGCCATGGAACCCTGGTTCCTGGATCCCAACAGAGGGATCCAGGAACTGGATCCCTTCGCTTTGCTACTCCTGCAGAGCTTGCATCGCTCGCCATTCCTGTCTAGCCAGGGGACTTTGCCCTGTGTACCGTTGCAGTGATCGTTACTCTCATGGTGAGAATAATTCTGATAAACAACAATTAAAGTATTTAGGATTTATAGAGAAAAAAACAAAATTACAAAAGACAGAATAGTTAGTAGTTACTTTGGTAATTAAAGTACACACACCTTTAATGAGGAAAATTTCACTACTTATTTCTGTTGCCATGGTGATAGAAATACAACAATGAAGTAGAAAGATTTTTTTCTTTAATGAATATCTTTAATTGAAAACTTCACCCCCAAGAAGCTTAGGGCCTCGATCTGTGGCTTAAACCTTCCCAGTGATAACACAAATATATCATGTAAATTGGAAAGCAATCGGTCTTCGCGTGATGCTAGGACATACAAACAAACAATCACATAAATAAACAAACTATATATTTATATATATGTGTGTGTGTATTTATAAAAGTAAAAAGATTCCTTTAAGCATAGGTCCAGAATATATTAGGAACGCCTTTGTATTCGTTTGGCCGTCATTTTGAATTTTTAAACAGACATTTATGTCTCAAAAACGAATTAGATCACCGAACAATGTCGCCTTCCATATATAGCAAATATAATAAAAGATCACAAGTTTACAATGCTACCTTCAGAAATTTTACTTCTATCCTTGAAATAAAATCGTTGAAAAGCGGTAATTCATAAAGATAATAATTATTAATTTTAAATATTTAAGGAGAATTCAAAGAAATATTGGCGAATTATAAATATAGAGACCAGAGAAATCTTTTATAGCCTAGCATTGCCGGAAAACGGATGAAAATATTAGTTTTTTAGAAACAATAGTTTCAAAAGATAAACTAAAATTGGTAATTGGAAAACTGACTTTGTTAGTAATGAAGCTCAAATTTTATTGTTGAACAACTCTGGTGGAACAATATGAAATAGCCTTCTTGAATTTTAAATTTGGTAAAAATCTTCTGTAAAAGTTTTCAGTCAGAAGAATATTAAACTGTTATCCTCCTACGCAGGCGGGGATATCACTGATTGGTTTAAAAAATGTTCATGCTGTTTTTATCTTTCTTGTGATAAATTTTATCCAGTTAGCCTGTAAAAGAGGCGTGTACTAGTTGTGGGGGACAGTCTGAATTGGAATTGTTTGGATGTTTTTAAATTAATATACGGTTTCTGTTGGTTTTTCCTAAAATAACAGTTATTAGTTTTTTCTTGTATTTTTTATCCTTATATAAAAGTGCTTGTTTACAGTGTTTTGTAAGTAATGTAAGTTGTCAATTCATATAATTTATTGCTATTATTACTTGTTAAATTGTTTTTCATTTTATTTAAAATATTTTTTTTTTACTGTCTACTAATAATCATCAAACGATCTTTTGTGTTTAGATCGTAAGTATCGTTTATTTGTAAACAGTTTTGGGAGTGTAATCTTGCTTTTCAATTTATACATAGATTTTGATAGCAACAAGATCAAATTATGTTGTTTTATATTGAAATGAAAACTGAAAGCTTGCAATCATTATTATTTATTAAATCCTGAATACATGTGTAAAGTGCATTTCGTTTATAGGTATAAAATATAAATAAAAATTTAATTTAGTGCTTATGAAGCTCTTATATTCATTTTTGGGTTAAGATCTTCGTCAGAAATCATATGATTTTATTTTGCCCTTTTTCATAATAAAAATATCTTTTTACTGTTTTTGATAGGTGCAGTTACATAATGTAGTAAAGAACGACTTTATCTGCATGTTTTTCGTAGTATATTTTTTATTTATATTCTACTCATTAATCAACTTCTCTTTTTTATTTTATAATCGGTGTACGAAATGATGAGCCTTTTAAAAACTAATTCTTCCCGTTGTTTTTTCAAGTTAATGTTATTATTATATATAATTTTAAAATCAGCTTACCAAATTCCAGTTTAATTTCCTCGAGCGCTTTCGGCTATTCTGCCATCTTCAAGAATTGTGATTAAAATGATAAAACTATCATAATTGAACTATCTTCTTCTTCTTCTTCTTCCATCACGGTATATGCGATTCACCTGTTTCGGTTTCAAAGGCTTACCAGCGTTTTTTTGGCCGTCCCACACTTCTTTTGCCTTTCGGTCGATAGTGTATTATTTCCTTGGGGAACATTCCATCTATCATCCTATTAACATGGACCTTCCACCTCTTCCTGTTCTCTACTATTGTGTCGCACAAGGGTAGAACATTTAACTTTCTTCTGATATCCTCATTCCTAAAACGATCTTGTCTAGTGCACCCCTTTACCGAACGCGGGTATCTCATTTCCGCTGCCTGAATTTTACTGAGCTGTCTCTTTGATAAGACCCAGAAACATAAAACAGGGTAGGAACAGTCATCACTTTATAAAACTTCATTTGAATCTCATTCAGCACCTTCTTGTGCAGTGTTCCCTCCTGTGCAATGTTATTGCTTACGAGAACGATAGAGATTGCGATAAGAAGATCTCTAGATTTCAAGCCATTAGTGGAACAATAAGGAGATAATTGAATTATATATATAACAATTGATTGTCATTTTATTATTCAAGTTATACGTTCGTATTGTAATAGTTTCTCAATTGTTATACATAACAATAACATTTTTATACATAATACCTCATAACAATTGAGAAACTATTACAATACGGACGTAGTCACTTAAACTTTAACTTTTGATGAATATTAAAATGACGATCAATTGTTATATATATATATATATATATATATAAAAAACGTTATATATATATATATATATATATATATATATATATATATATATATATATATATATATATATATATATTTATATATATATATATAAAAATTTTTTTTAATATATATATATATATATATATATTAAACTGGAATTTGGTAAGCTGTTTTTAAAATTATATATAATAATTGTACCAAAGGGTGCAATGTTCGAAAAAACTAAAGGTAGTGCAATTATATAAAGCTAATTTTAATAATACTCGTCCTTACATACTTGTTAAATAGCTGTGGTTAATCGTATTCAACGCTAATTCAAAGAAATATACGTATGCGCTCTTCACAAATGTATTTGAACATTTAAATGTTCGTAATTTTAATGCGATGACGAATACAGATGAATTAACCATTGTTCCTTTTGGTACGACGCCTGGTGAAAATGGTAGAAGAACAAGGTTACTGTACAAACTGATGTCAACTACAAGTACTTGTGTACGACTGTGAGCGTATATTATAAAGTACAATAGAGAAGGAAGATACGATGCTACGAGCACTTGTAGAACATCAGTAGGAGAACCTTTAACACAAACTCTACTCGCTTTCTCTTTTTAGTTTTCTCTTCCTCACTTAGACCTATAAGAGTAGAGTTAATTAGCGAGAAATAAATAAGCATAACAAACTGGGGTAAATAGATGCATCTTGTAAATGAAATACGTGTCTGTGTGTCTTGTAGTTATAAGAATAAACCACTCTACAATACTGAATAAACGAACCGCACCTCCATCACTATTTCATTATTTCGTTTGCATAAAGTACAACTTATTTAAGAAACTGTAAGAAAACTTATTTTCATCGGTAATTTTTTTTTTTTTTAAATTGTAGTTTGGTTTTGATTTTCATCAACAGATTCTATCTTATAGATTGTATAATTAATTTTCTTATTTATATTAAAAGAAATGCATCAGAAAAACCATTACGTAAAGAATATTTATTCCATGAAATCTTTTCTTTCATTTTTTTAAAACTTATTTCTTTTTATATATAAAGAACTATAAAGTCAACGAATAAAAGTTTATTAAGACGCAATTATAAATTTTCTAACTATTTTTCTTAATTAAGTAAACCATAATATGACACTCATTTATAAAAAGTTGAATATTGTTGAAAATAATTTTGAGGTTCTTTTTGTATCCTATTTTACACGTGTTTTGACACGGGATTTCAAATGTGTAATTAATTTATATAATACAACTGAAAACAAAGTCGTAATATTTTCCTGGAATTGGTTATTTATTGTTATTTAATGGAAGAATAATGTAATAATCATGAAGAAAGTTACGTAAGATTTCGTTTTTGTACGTGGGGGTAATTTATGATGAAGTCTTATTGTAAATTATCATTCTATGTTTAAATAAAAATAAAAAAATTGGTATTTTTTAATTTTTTTTCTTCTCCCCATCTTTAAAATCAATTCCAGGAAATTCTTTTGATTTTTTACGTTTACTCTGTTAAATGGAAGAAACTAAAAAAAATTCAACTGAAAAATGTACAATTAATAAAAAGTTACCTAAGATTTAATTTTTGGTGGTGAGGAGTGAATTATGATGAAATTTTATTGTAATATTATTATTAAAGGCTTGTTATTTTAAAATTTTAATAATATTAAAAGTTTAAAATAACCAATAAGATGTCTTTTTTCGATTTTGGTAGAAGGGGGAATTTTGGGGCAAAATGTTTTAAAAAATATGTACGTATGTATTGAGATTAATCTAAAGTTGGTTATATTTACAAAATGTTGAGAAAATTGACTCCAAAAAACTTTCTACCCCACTCCCGGAAGATATTGATCCTAAATGTGTACCAAAAAATTGCCCCATGTACTCGAGCCTCGGTACCAAATTTCATCAAAATCGATTTTTACATGCTTTTCTTTAACTCAAAATGTTTTTTTTCATGTTTGTTCTCAAATCTTGTATCCTTAATTTAATATACTTCCTGACATTGCCGATTGATGAATTTTCGCACAGTTACTAAGTGCAATACAATATTCCACGATTACTTACGCAAACATCCTCCGGTACGATGGTAAATTAAGTGTGTGGATGTAATAAATTGAAAAATTTGCAAAACGGCTATGTGAGGTTTTTGGGGTCGCAGATGACAAATCCAATAGTCGTTTGACATAAAAAAATGACAAAAACTTGGTAAGGGTGCTTTTGTGGTTCCAATCTGACAACATTTCGTCATCACACATATATACATATATATACCCACAGATAATTTTTGGCGGGTTGTATGCTGAGACACAGCTCCTGACGATTCACTCCGCTCCGTACCATTCACACAACTATTTGAATAAACTAACGTCAGGCGCATATCAGCCTTAGCCGAATTAGATTTCTCGATGGGCTTAGGATCGAAGAATTGGACAATTCCAAATTAACAGGCAGAAAACCTTTCAATAATGATGCATTATCAGAGATGAGTGGAATGAGAAATCAGAAAGCCAAAAATCCAAAAAAAAATTGGATTTTGGACCTTTTTGTAATTGCAGTAGTAGCCCTCATTGAGAGATTTTGAATGACATATCATAAGTGGTACTTATTTTCATTGGTTCCAGAATTACAACCAAATAAAATCTTAACTAATGAAATATTTGGATCTTACAAGGGGAAGGCACATCGGTTCGAATCCGACTTCGTTTCCTTTTTTTTAACTTTTTTTTTATTTTAATATATAGATTTATATATAATTATTAACCTATGATTGAAAAAAAATATGAAAAAAAATCAGAATTTATTAGTGAAATAAAATGTTATGTATTTTTCATTTTAATTCATAGGTTTTTTCAGAGGTTAATAATTATTAATATGTCAACGTATTTAAATTAAAAACAGAAGTTAAAAAAAAAAATATGTATAGTCGGATTCGAAATGATGTGTGCATGGTTACGGATCCGACACGTTCTCACTTACACCACATAACTACTTACCACATAGCGACATAAAACAAAATTAATACATAAACTAATATAGAATGTTGATACGGATACCACAAAAAAATGTGATGCAGTGTGGTGTCCATCACGATGCAATTGTATGACTGTCCACTTTATTAAAGAATTGGAGTATCGTATCTCATTTTTCAGATGAAATAAGTTTAAATGATGTGTAGCAAAAAATGTGTATATGTAATTTAATAGGCGTACAAGGAAGTCATGTGGTGTTCACATCAGATTTTTAAATGAGGTTTAGTAATGTGATTAACAAAAAAATTTGCTTGATTTTTTTAGAAATTTACATTTCACATGACCAGTAAAAAGATTGTTTCACATTTCTTCATCGAATTGTATTAAACAACCGAATATTATATAACTTAATGGAACCATGTTTGTTATTTTAAGAAATAAATTCACTAGGTAAATTTTAAGCGAAATTATGTAATAAACAAGATACACACACAATAAACACACACACACACACACACACACACACACACACACACACACATATATATATATATAAAACTGGACAGTTATAACTGTTTATATAAAATTACAGTTAAAATACATTACTTCTGCTATTTTGTGCAATATCAGATTACGTATATTACATTTTAATATTAACAAAAATTCGTTATTATTTATATTTATAAATTCGAAATTTACGAATTACGTTCTCTAAATTTCTGCCTAGAAAACTGAAATCAAATGGGGCGATTTTCATTAATTCGTGGAAATTTGAATAAAATAAACCAACTAGCCTTTTAGAGTAATTTCATATCACATAAACTTTAAATTGATAATCTTGTAATTGCCTGAATATCATAACGTTTTCAAATTAATTTAAAAAAGTCCGTATTTTTTTATATTTTAGTGATTTTTTTGATTTAAACTTTTTAAAATATTAAATAATTTAATATATTTGAAAAAACCTTTTATTTTCCCGTCTCGCGCTATAGCTGTAGAAGGGAAAGTATTGTAATCGGTCCAATCTGCGATTTTCACCGTATCATGACGTTTTGATACCTAAGGAACCCAAAAAACCGGATGGAAATTTTCCGGATATTTGTATGTATGTGTATGTACGCGCGTTCGCGTATGTGTGTTTGGTGTCGCACTCTAAATCTCCTTAAATCTCCAAAACTACTAGATTTTGACCAAACTTGGTCAGATTACTTCTATATATTTGGAATTAAGGCCATTAACTTAAAAGGTCAAGGGAATGTGGCTTTAGGGCAAGGTCACCCTCAGTATCTAGAGATTTCACCTTATTAAGGTCTTATTTTTCTTAGGGACATTTGTTTTATTTAAATAAAAATCCAGCAACTTATATCTCACTACAAAAGAACTATATCTAAAAAATCTTACCGCAAATATTTTTTTCCAAATAAATATTTTTAAGATGTGCAAATTCATTATTTGCATAGGTAATCCACAATTTTGTCAAACTTTAAGGACCTTTTTGGAAGAAAATGAAAATTATTTCCCTAAAATTTACATTTAACTTATTTTAAGAACTTTATTTATTAAGCTGATAGCGAAAATTAGTGTATGAAACAATTTTTTTACAAGAGTTAAAAATATTCAAAAAATTAAAAACATCATAACTCGTTTTGTTTTTTTTTAATATTATGAGTGAAAAAAAATATATAAAAATTTCAGGGTTAATATATATAAAATTTTGTGAGTTTTAAATACGAACTTTTCAAAATCTTAATAAGTAAATAAAGTAAACAAGTCAAATAAAATAATTAATAATAATAAAATAATTAATAATAATTAAATAATTAATTAATAATAAAATAATTAATTTTATATAATAATTACTTATTTCTTGTAACTTTTTTATTTGGTCTATATTTAGTATATTTGCATGTAAATATTTGTTTTAGTTTATATTTATAAACACCAATTAGAATAGGTAATTATACTTTTCTAAGTCAAACGACGATCTTTATTAAAATACAAAACTAAAACTGTTAGATACAAATTTTTAGCAGAGTATTGGCATTTATATAAAGGACTAATAATATAAAGTCCAACTTACCAATAATTTTCAAAATATATTTCCAAATACTTTCGGAGCCGTTACTCCATCATCAGGGATTTCTTATAAGATGTTAATTCAAAATTCAAATGTATAACTATATTTAAATTAAAAATAGTTACGTTCATAATAGTCGGTCATTAAGAAATAACCCACCGGGTCTAGTGGTTAACGCGTCTTCCCAAATCAGCTGATTTGGAAGTCGAGAGTTACAGCGTTCAAGTCCTAGTAAAGCCAGTTATTTTTAAACGGATTTCAATACTAGATCGTGGATACCGGTGTTCTTTGGTGGGGTTGGGTTTCAATTAACTACACATCTCAGGAATGGTCGAACTGAATGTACAAGACTACACTTCATTTACACTCATACACATATCATCCTCATTCATCCTCTGAAGAATTATCTAAACGGTAGCTACCGGAGGCAAAACACGAAAAAAAAAGAAAAAAGGTCATCAAGAAATAAAAATGAGTAGTACGTCAATAAGACTATAACGTAATGTTCGTAAGATGTTTACGACTATTATCTGGAAAAATCGACTATCATCTTACGAACATGACGTCACAGTCTTATTGACGTACAAATTATTTTTATTTCTTGACGACCGACTATTACGAACGTAAGAATTTTTAATTTAAATATAATTATAATTTGAATTAACATCTTATAAGAAATCCCTGAGATGGAGTAACGGCTTCGAAAGCATTTGGAAATATATTTTGAAAATTGTTGGTAAGTGGGACTTTAATTTATATAATTATATTAATATCAATGGTGCTGAGGCCGAGAACGGCATAGCCGAGCCTGGCGTTTCCCTTATCTGGCGATAGAGGCAAAGGCACCTCCCGGAACCGTGTTCATGCTTAATTGGGGCTGTGGTTCCGGGAGGTAGGGGGAAAAAATACCGACGGTGCCAAACGCTGAGTAAATTAAATATAAAGGATTAATAGTTAGGTGAAATTACGTGATCGATTAAACAAACCGGTAAAATATTATTCTTTTTTTTTTTTTTAATGGAACCGTTTATTCTTCGTAATTATTTTCAATTATTGTCAACTTTAATAATAAAATTTAATCATAATAATTTTTAAAAAATGTGTCATATTTTAGTAAAATAAACGTAATTTATGATTTAATAATTTATAATAGAATGATGTTCATTTCTTTATCATTGAAATAAAATTATTTTCCTTCAGAGACCAATAAAGAAAATTAAATACAAAGAGAGGAAACGGAAAAACATTACTGATGACTTTTATTGTAAATGATGCTTTTATGATTTTACAAAAGAAAGAATGACGTAAAATTTTTCGTTTTGCCATCAGCAAAACTGACTCTTTGACTTTTTTTCAAAAGAAATACAACGATTTGTGCTCTCTTTGCTCACAGATTTGACTGATTGAACGGGTAATGCGGCGGGGTAGTAACAGACTTTGTTGGTGTTAGTGAACGGAGGAGGGTCGGTTGCAATCAGTCAGTAGTGGATCTGACATAAAGGTTGGGAGGGGACTGTTAGGTTTACGGTGTAGGGGAAGGAATCGCTGTGATTAATTCTTTGGAACACGAATAAGGTCGGTTGAGGTAGAAGAGGAGGGATTGATGAAGAAATTCCCTCCGCTGATAGGAGAAATTATTGGAATTCGATCAGTAACGATCGACTTCTCGACGATGAGGTGGAGGAGTTACTGAAACTAGTTCGCCCTTACGTTATTTGACTACTAACTATGTAGCATCGATACTGTTGTTACTATTTATTATAATTATTCGGTAATAAGAATTATCTTGGTTAGATGAAAACGAATTACAGTATTTTCAGAGAAATCGGGTCATTTGAAGCAGAAGTAGAAAATAAAATAAATAACTTTTTCTTTTGAAGTTTTTGATAAGTTTTTTAAAGTTTTTCTTTTCTCTATTTTTATAAAAAAAAAAGGTTCTACTAATTCTTCCAATAAAAATCTGTTACATGTCAAAATTATCTCAATAAATCTTAATTAAGAACCAATCTTTTTATACTTAATGTAAGTAGTTTTTAACACACACAAACGCGCGCGCACACATACACACGTAATAGTCAAGCATTCCTTGTAAAATATAAAGTGAGAAAATAGTTGAAAAAATATGATTAGTTTAGAAAGAAAATTGTTGTAAGTTATTCTATTTTAATAATGAAACATTTATTTCTGAGGTTCAGCATAAATTTTTGAAATTGAGTGAGAACAATTTAAGAACAACAATGTTCGATATGAAAAATGTCTATTTTAGTGCCTGTATGTCATCCGAGTTTATTTATATTAATTTTAGGAAGCTAAATCTTAAAGAATACAAAATAACTTAGAAACGTATACCGTATAATTTTTATTACATATAATATTTATTTAAACTTACACTATTTTACAACAGGTTGAAGACGCGATTACAATTCAGTAGTTTGTCTAATCCATTCTCAAATCATCTATTTCTGACACACATATGACTTCTGTTAATTTAACCCCAACAATCAACGATTATCTTTAAAAGTTACATTCAAATTTAATTATGTGTAATTGTTTCTTTAAGTGAATGGAGCAATAGTTTTACAGTATCACAAGAATCATATCCGTTTTGTAACGCGTAATTTTATTAATACATTTAATTAATTTTTTGAATAGTAAAATCTGTATGATTTATTTATTTATTGAAGCATGCTCTGAGATTAAAACATCTGACATCGTTGATGTATCAGAATGTATCATTACGTCTGATCTAATTGAATGTAGCACATATATAAATCGTTTTTATTAAAATTATTACATATTTCACCATTAACCTTTAAAGTATTACTAATAATTAACGAAAGTAATGAAATGTAGTAAAATAATGTAAATGGACCACTGAATATAAAAATAGGAAGAGAAAAAATTATGGAAGTAGAAGAATTTTGTTATTTTAGAATGACTAAAGATGGACGAAGCAGGAGCGATATAAAATGCCGAATAGCACAGGCTCGTTTCGCCTTCATTTAGAAATATAATTTTTTTTTCATCAAAAATTAATTTAAACGTCAGGAAAAGATTTTTGAAAGTATATGTTTGGAGCGTAGCTTTATATGGAAGTGAAACTTGGACGATCGGAGTACCTGAGAAAAAAAAAAGCTTTTGAAATGTGGTGCTGTAGGAGAATGTTAAAAATCAGATGGATGGATAAATTGACAAATGAAGAGGTGCTGCGGCAAATTGATGAAGAAAGAAGCATTTGTAAAAATATGGTTAAAAGAAGAGACAGACTTATAGACCACAAATTAAGGCATCTGGAATAGTCGCTTTAATATTGGAGGGACAAGTAGAAGGGAAACATTGTGTAGGCAGGCAACGTTTGGAATAGGTATATAAAACAATTTGTTAGGGATGTAGGATGCAGGGGGTGCACCGAAATGAAACGACTAGAACTAGATAGGAAATCTTAGAGAGCTGCATCAAACCAGTCAAATGACAGAAGATAAAAAAAAATTAACCCAACGGGTTTGTCTAGTGGTAAAACTCGTAATCATAAATCAGTTGATTTCGAATTTGAAAGTTCTAAGGTATAAATCCTAATAAAGGTAGTTATTTTTATTCGGATTTGGATACCTTCTTTTTCTGTTTAACCTCCGGAACCACTATAAGGTATTACCTCTGAAGGATAAATAAGGATGATATGTATGAAAGTAAATGAAATATAGTCTTGTAAAATCAAAGGTCGACCATGCCTGAGGTATGTGATTAATTGAAACCCAACCACTAAAGAAAACCGGTACTCACGATCTAGTATTCAAATCATTATAAAAGTAATTGCCTTTACTAGGATTTGAACCTTAAAACTCTCGACTTCAAAATCAGGATTTGAATACTAGATCGTGGATACCGGTGTTCTTTGGTGGTTGGGGTACAATTAACCACACGTCTCAGGAATGGTCGGCCTGAGTCTGTTCAGACTTTTACCGAAAAATTTACATTTTTAATTCTTGATGAGTCGCTAATGATTTTAATTTTTGATGCAACTATGAATAAAAAGATATTAAAAAAAAAATTAAGAATTTATTTTCCGTAAAAAGATTCACATTTTTAATAAATACCATGTAAGTAGAATTTTAAAACTCTGGTTACTGTACCAATAGTAAAGTATTTTTATAACATTAAAAAAAAAGTGTATTTTAGTGTTTCTTTACGCATAAATTGTAGGAAAATCTTACATTTCATAAATTTTAAAAATATTTTTTTTATCTGAGTCGACAGATTTTTCTTAGGTAATTAATTCACCATATAAGCATAGGTTCGTGAATAGGAATATGATTAAAAAAAATTGTGAAGTATGAAAAATGCCAAACTTGAGTGGAATTTGAATTCAGAATATCCAGAAAAAATCTGGGTTCAAATTCCAATCAGGCTTAACATTTTTCATACGGTATATATATTTTAAGGTTCATGCTAAATATCGCCATTATATAGACATTTTTCTTAAGACTAACGGAAATCATCAAACATGGACTGATCGATATGAATCTGGAATCATGACGGTGCAATTTTTGAAACATTGAGTATTTACTTAGATTTTCTTATACAGCCTATAATTTTCTTGTGTGTGTTTGTACACACACACACACACACACACAAACACACACACACACACCCACACACCCAGGGAAATACTAAAGTATGGAAACGGTTTCAAATTTCAAAATTGAGGGATATTAGGAGGTAGAAACAAGTGCGGATTTACTTAGTTACAAAATATTTTATGGTTTGTTTGAAGTTTTGTCCGCCCTCTTGGATCCACCACATTGAATTCAAACTTTTCTTTTAAATACAGAAAAGGGGTCATATGATATGTGATTTTAATGTAAAACTTTACGATAAAAACGATGGCGAAATTCGTTTATCAATAAATGTCTTCGTTTTCGAGTTATAAGCAATCAAAGTTGCAAAGACGGAAAAGAGGTACTAATAAGAATTAAAACGTCCTGTAGTAACTTTTTTATTTCATATTACCTTCAGAATTACGTCCCGTTCAAACCTTAAACAGTTAACGGTGGAATTAATGACTCAAACACTAATAATAATATTTTTTTTTTTTTGCTTTTCCACCTCTCTTTATAGACCATCCTAACCAACCTAAAGGGATAGAAAGAGGCAGGCAGCAGGCAGTAGAGGGAATTTACATACAGTAAACAGCCTAAGCCACTGTATTGCACGATAAGAAAGCAGGAAAGAGAAAAACCCAAGAAGAATAGGTGATCACCTAAAAAATGTAGCGACGTCTACAAACGACAAGCAGAGTCGAAGATACAATAAGATTCTCTTCAGATTATTCCTGAAAAACTTCTGATTTTATTCGAATAAATCAATATCTTTCCACAATGCCGATGCAGTACAAAAAATCTTCAATTTGTAGAGAGTGATCTTTGCATTGGGACAACCAAAGGACAAAAATTGCACAGTCTTCTTTCTGTTCGGTATTCTGAAACTGATATTCGACGCCGCACCACTGTTACATTTAAGATGTAACATCGTTGAATTTTTCTTCTTGCAGATAAAAACGGTAACTTATTTTTGAGATTGGAGTCAAATATAATCAGAAGTATGGTGGTGATTAACTCGAATCTATGACGCAACTATGATATGAAATTATTTTCGTCGCCATCAATATACGCATCGGTGTAAACGCGTGTTCTGTTCCGGGACGTAGCGTATTCCAGATGTTCTTTGTACAGTAGCAAACGTGCGTAGATCTCTTGGAACGGTCTGGATATCCATTTTATAAGTCCGAGATTACGCTTAACAATACTATTAATATGATTATTTACATATAGTTTGGAGTGAAGAAGAATGCCAAGATTATGAACAAGCCTTTCTCTTCTTACAACAAGGGATTCTATGGAATAATGAAATATAGACGGTTTTTTCTTTCGTGAATATGTAATACAAAGAATTTTGTCGATGAATAATAATAATAATATTAAATACACGATAACTAATAATTTTCAACACTACTGCAAGTTAAAGAGCTGAGTAAGTCAAATAATATTATTTACTAGTTATTATTATTATTATTAAAATACTAGCTGCAGGGCGTGCTTACGGTAGGTACACTTCTATTGCTTGGCGGGTTGCCTTGGCGTGCAGTGTATCGGAATGCTATTATTAGGTGTCAAAAATTGATTACTTCTTGTGTAAATATGTTTTTTTTTTTTAATATGAAACTAGTCTTCCGACAAAATATCGATGGATTCTGATGACCAAAAATGTTGGCTAATATGCCGCCTTGGTTCAATACCTCGGTTAGGTTTAATTATTCTAAATATTTTAGTATTCGCTGGTTAAATCAAATAAATAAAAATCTTTATTTCGTTTATAAAATAAATAATTTTTATATGGTGTTTGAACTTGTAATTCATATATATAAAACGTTATTGTATTAATTAATTATATATTCGTAATAAACACACCGCGAGTCTTTGAAGAATGAAACAAGACTGACTAGCAATAGGGCATTAGATAAATTCATTTAATAAGAGCAACAAAAAAGTTGAGAATTAATAAAGAGTAAAAGGAGTGAACATTTATAAAGAGTAAGAAAAAAGTGAAAATTTTTATTTTTACAAACAAAAAAGGAAGAAATGAAACCTGTGTCTTAACATAAATAATCAATTTTATGAAGAAAAGCAATCACATAAATAGAAAATGTGTTATTAATTTATATTTCGCATATATATGCGATATATCGATGTATAATAATATAACAAGTATACACCTGATCACCACGAGACATACATTAACGAATCGGGATTTTCCGCTAGTGATCGGTACATTTCGGTGCTAAGCTAGGGGGGGCGCGCGCACACACACACACACACACACACACACACACACACACACACACACACACACACACACACACACACACACACACACACACATATAAATATCCTTCAGTAGGGTACGATTTAATTAAAAAATTTTATGTAGTTAAAAATAAACAATCTTTTAAATGCATTAAAATCATGTATCATATGTCCACTACTTCCTATTTAAAAAAAATTGTTTGACCAGATATGGCGATCCAAGATAGCGGATAAAACTTTTAAACACACCATAAAATAGTAATTTTGTAACTGTGTAGATCCGCACACGTTTCTACTTCGTAGTATCCATAAGTTTTGAAATATGATGCCGTTCCATACTTTAATATCAGTCTGTCAATATATATTTATTTTCAACAACCGTCCACACGATAAACAAGCTTACTTTAAATATGATTGCAAACCATTCAATATTATTTGTTGCGTTATTATCCGCTCAAAATAATCTTGTGGATTGTGAACATCCTCTAAATGATAAATAAGATATTTAAAATACAATTGAAAAAGATCTCTTTAGATTGCTTACTGTGTTATCGTGTCAGAGGAACAATTGTACAAAATACATTACTTTTAGTCTATAATGACTGCAAGAAAGATTCAAAGTAAATGCATATACCCATTATGTTAAGAAATATATATCATACCTTAGAAATACTTACATATCTTGAAATATATTAGCTAAATTATGAAATTTGAAACAATCTCATTAGCGATCGAAATTAAAGATCCTCTACTGGAATTGAACATTTTCCAGTAAAAAAAATCGATAACGATGAGCTATTTTCAGTCAAACTTGTCAAGGATTATATGAACGTATCAGAATTGTAGAGTAAAAAAAAAAACCTAAATCGCCGATTGATAACGGAAAAAATGAATAATAGACTAATAACGAAATAATCTGGAAGTATAAACAAATCAACTTGGACTTCGTTTTGGAGACTAGACAAATCTGTTCTTTGTGTTCAGAAATAAAAATTAAAAAAAAATTTATTCGTATTCGTATTTTTCAACATTTGAATGAAATTTTTTATAAACATATTGTAGTAGTATAATTAATTCCCACTAACAAACAAATCAGCATAGAAATAAATTTGTAAGTAGTATTTATAAAAAAAATATTAAGAATTTAATTTCAAGTTCAAGTTAATTAAAGAAAAAAAAATTATATATAAAATTATTGTAAAATTAAAGAATAAAAATTCAGTCGTTTTGTATGAATTCTAAGTTCTGTAATTAAAAAACATTCTTGCGCACTTCTGCGCAAGAAGACAGACTTTCTTTATTTTATATTGTTTCCTTTTGAAAAAGTATGAACTTATTCTAATCTAACATTTTCCAAAAAATCTTCAATCTATAAAAAATAGTTGCTCGTCAAAAACACATTAAAATAAAAAAAAATAAAAATAAAAATTTTAATGCTTGAAAAAATATGCCATGTTTAATTCAACAATAGATAAAGAAACGTTTACCGCAGATAAAGAAAGGTCAACGTTCCAACTTGTAGCATCATAACGAAGCACGTTTTTAACTTGCTCCGCTCAAATTCTTTGACCTTAAATTGAGCGTAACTCAAGAACTATTCAACCAATCTTCACCAAATTTTCACATGCACAGAATCAGATACACTCCTACATAATATACAAATTTCAATAAAATTGATCCAGTAGTTTTGGAAATTATCGAGCCGCAAAATTTTATACATAGGTCTATAAATATATATTAAAAAAAATCACAATTTAAAAGAATGATATTTTCGTATTTCTCATATCCCAAAACGTAAAGAAAATAATTTTAATATTTCTCCCTACTCACAACATGCGACCGAAAGTAATACCGTATTATTTTCTTTGAAAAGACGTAAAAAATCTTAAATTATCACAAAAAGAGGTCTTTAATAATGTAAAAGGTCTTCATTAATCATGAGCAGCATAGATGATCAATTTATCATAGTGTACAGGTTGTTTCCAGTCTAAGCTAAAATAGTCTGTAATAAAATAGTTGTTTGAAAAGGGAGATTTTAATGATATGAATAATCGTAGACTTTAGGTGGTATTGAGCATTTTGTTCTGTTTTTTTTATTTTTCAGGATATTTGAGCTGCTAACACAGTATAGTGCGTACAATGAAAATAAAACCTTGTGTTGAAGGTCGAGTCTGCATTACTGCCGAACGTGAAAACATTTACACTCATCTGACAGGACAATAACAATCGTTGTACATTTACGAGTATTTATGCACATTTAATTTATTGCAGTTTTTATATTTTATTTGATATAATTCATTATTACGTAATTAGTATTAATAATTCAATAAAGATTGCAAAAACAAGAATTTTAATTGAAGTGTGTTTTTAAACGAAAAAAAATCTTAACTAGTGCTTGAATGTATATCGTATCCACAATTACACTAAATTAAATGTACAATTATTATTATGCAATATTTATTTTGTACAATATTTAGAATTTTCAAGTTATTTTTTATACGATGTTGATTGTACAATCATTATTAGCACTTTCTTGAAATTTGCATTATATGTCCAGTTATTGTGCAAATTAACGGGATTGGCTACAGCTTGTCTGTCTTCATCGAAATGTCACTTTCACTACCACTGTCTTTATCCGTTATTTCGTCGATTAGAGGTTCCAGCTCTTTTTACACGTTCGCAATATGATTTCCAATTATTCTTCTTCATTTCATTCTTTTTCCTCAGTGAATTTTTAATATCTGACATTAAAAATGTTGTTATTATTACCATCATATATTTTCACAGCCGACCATACCATCTCGATCAAATTTAAATCGAGATGGAAAGGTGGAAGTCGTAGAACCTGATACCCGTGTTTTTTGTAACAGTTCATCAAAATGGTACTTTATTTTTGAATTCCTATGTGATTTAATTATGTCATACAATTGTGGTTTTAATATTCTTTTATTAAACTGAATATTGTTATTTTCTAACCAATTAATCATGCCATTTTTCCTATCATTTGAATTGGAGGCTTCTGTAGAAGTGGATAGTAATGTGTCGATAACAACTGTCGGGGGGGGGGGGGTGGGGGAGACCAGGAATTAATTTTTCAGATGCCCATTTCATTAAATTGTTGTTGATGGTGTCGTGATAGTCACTGACGAGGCCTACAGCGAAGGCAAAAGCTGAGTTATAAAATCACCGATGCAAATATCTACCGAGGCATTTACATCGGTGGCATCCCAACGAGGCCAGGCTTATTACTATGAGATAAAAAGTCGGAGGGCGATGGACGACTCCCGTTAAAGCCCAACAGGGCTAGGAACGAGGGGTGGTGGTGGTATGGCGACCGGAACGTCACTAGGCGGGTGTCTTCCCCTAAGGGGTTGGGATGTTGCGATAGTCACGGTGGTGGGGGTGGGGGATTGGCGACCGGAAGCGTTCAAGGCGGGTGTCTTCCCCTATGGGATTGGGATGTTGTGAAGTTCACCGCTTTTGAACTCGTTTTCCAAGTTAACATCGCGTTCGGAATGGATCCCATTTCTCCTCCACCGTGGGTAATGATTAACGATCACCTTTATTAATTGGCACATTTACTCCTGTATTATTGTCATCAGACCACGATTTTGTCATCAGATGGGACGTTAAAAAATTTACGATTAGTCCAATAAACAATCGAAGAATTTTCTTTTCTGAAATTTGTCATTTTTCTTAAATATTCTATCCTTTTCCACCATTTTCAATCAACATTTTCTAAATCAAATGTCTCCTGTTATAATCAGTTGTACCACCATTAAAACCCTAACTCTTTCAGGATAGCTGCTACTGTAGTTCTAGACCCTTTAAATTAAATACTCTTTTGAAGTTCTTTACGTAATTTATTTAATGTAAGGATTTCATTACGTTTTGCGTAAAACTCGTTAACTATACCTCTTACATTACTTTGATCAAAATTGTCTAATCCCTAGCTGGTTTTGAACTATATTTATAAATATTGGTGTGCTGATTGAGCACGACTGCGATTTAGATTTAAGAAGATTCTGCTTTCCTTTTAGAAGTTTTTGAACTTGTAATCTTGAAATCCCACAAGCTGCAGCGGTTCTTTCTTCATATAATTGAATACGTATTAAATTTTTGTCATCTTATTTTCCTAACTTTATAGCTTCTCTCTGTATAAAATCGTATACATTATTAATTATTTCACGAGATTGACAACTGAGTTTTATATTCTCTTCATAAACAACGCGTACAATAAATATTATCTTAAATTTGTTCAGGGAAAAAAATCACTAACACAAATCGCAAATAACATACGAAATCATTAATACACACAAAACATTAGCTAACATGATACGCATTACAGAAGGAAACAACTACACCTTTCGTGCTGGGATACGTCAAAGGTTGAACTAAATCAGTTTATAGAAAATGAAAAGTAAACATTAGTATTGAATATTAGTTAACAACGTGATACAAAAATGACTTAGCTAATCTATGAATACGTATAAAATGACTAAGTTATAATTAATAAATTATTGTAATTTGAAGGGTATAGGCTTATTATTTAATGATGATGTTCATTCTTCAACAATACCAATACCCATTACAAGTGCATGTAAATATAACTCAGATGAAATATTTTGATAAGCTTTATTAATACAAAGTGGTCATTCATTTTATGATTCACTGATGGTGGAAGTGTAATAATAATTTGTTAATTCAAGTATAAATTATTCGTTTTTGTACTAGGCACAGTAAGAAATTTTTTAAAGAAATTATTGTCTGAAATTAAACAGAATCATAATGAATTTTAATTGTGGAAAGAATTTTTGCTATATCTGAAAATAGTTAAACACAGTGTATTGCAGAACGAGAAAAAAGTAATATAGTGTTCTGCACAGCAACTCTCTGTCTCGTGCCTGCAAGCAAGCTTTTATTTTCATCGTACGTACTGTACTTTAAGGATAATAAAATATTTTTCTAGATTGAAGCTTTCAAAAAGCGAAAACTGATGCGGCTATTTTTAAATAGTAACTTCGGCGATTGATGCCTTGGGTAGAATTTGAATTTGAAGTTGAATTTTTTTTTTCAAAAAAAATTCAACTGAAAAATATACAACCAATAAAAAGCTACCTAAGTTTTATTTTTGAGGATGGGTGTGAATTACAATGAAATTTTATTGTAATATTATTATTAAAAGTTTTAAACCAAAAAAAACGTTTAAAAACCTCCAAAAATCGATATTTTTAAACTTTGATCGACTTCACTACCCACAATGTTGTTCCAAAGTACTATTTTTGTCGTTTACACTACTATTATTTCTAGGAAGACAAAAAATTCAGTTAAAACATACCTAATAAATAAAAATATAGCTTTCTTTGATTTTTGGGAAAGGGGAGAATCTGGGGGGAAAATGTTTTGTTAATTGGTAAGATAAGCATTGAAGTATATACTAAGCTTAATATAAAGTGGGGTTGTATTTGCAAAATGTAATTGGGTGATACTGATCCCAAAATTTAACCAAAAAATTGCTTCATATACACGAGTCTCTATATCAAATTTCATCAGAATTGATTTATCCAGTCAAAAGTTATTAGCTTCAAACACGTAAATATGAACATATGAACATTATCGCTCGCTATTTTTTATTTTTTGGGGTCCCCTCGGTCATGCAACGTCGAGAAAACCCTGAGGTATATATTGAAGGAAAGTATGGTATTTTTCTTGCAGCGTAGCTTTAGAGATACGATACTAGGAAAACTACTCAAAAAGTTATGCAGTTTTAAAGAAAAGTATGTCTTTGGTTAAAGATATGAGAGTATCAATGGTGATCTATAAAGCGATTTCTGTCTCTTATAAGATGAGGCAGATAATATTAATTTACCACAAATGTTTACGTAAATCATTTATGAAAATTAGTCCCAAAACAGATTCTATAGGATAGATGCACCCAGTCTAAGTTATAACTGAGATAA